>NC_084571.2:40055000-40077500 GCF_033978685.3 Nerophis lumbriciformis | reverse complement strand
TACAGGACCAGTATTGTGTTGTTGAAGAAAAACTGTTTTTTTTTACATTTTTAGGTAAGGTTCCCCCCTAATGACATTTTAGCCAAAAAAAAGTTTTCAAAAAATAGAAATTTTCTGCCCTTTTTGGGTTTTGTCGGAACTCCTGGTTTTGAGACATCTCTTACAACTGCAGGACCAGTATTGTGTTGTTGAAGCAAGACAGTTTTATAAAATTTTCGTATAAGGGTCCCCCCTTACGACATTTTAGCAATTTTTTTCCCCGAAAAATATAACATTTCTGCCATTTTCTGGTTTTGTCGACACTCCTGATGAGGTTTTGAGACATCTCCTACAACTACAGGACCAGTATTGTGCTGTTGAAGCAAAATCATTTTTAAAATTTTTGTATAAGGGTCCCCCCCTTACGACATTTTAGTGAAAAAAAGTTTTAGAAAAATATACAATTTTCTGCCATTTTTGGGTTTTGTCGACACTCCTGTTCTTTAAATGTTTGTATAAGGGTCCCCTCTTACGACATTTAAGCAGAATTTTTGGGGAAAAATATGCATTTTCTGCCATTTTCGGGTTTTGTCGGAACTCCTGATGAGGTTTTGAGACATCTCCTACAACTACAGGACCAGTATTGTGTTGTTGAAGAAAAACTGTTTTTTTTTTTTACATTTTTAGGTAAGGTTCCCCCCTAATGACATTTTAGCCCAAAAAAAGTTTTCAAAAAATAGAAATTTTCTGCCATTTTTGGGTTTTGTCGACACTCCTGATGAGGTTTTGAGACATCTCCTACAACTGCAGGACCAGTAATGTGTTGTTGAAGCAAGACAGTTTTATAAAATTTTCGTATAAGGGTCCCCCTTACGACATTTTAGCATTTTTTCCCCCCGAAAAATATAACATTTCTGCCATTTTTGGGTTTTGTCGAGACTCCTGATGAGGTTTTGAGACATCTCCTACAACTACAGGACCAGTATTGTGTTGTTGAAGCAAAACATTTTTTTTTTTAATTTTGGTTAATTACGACATTTTAGCGAAAAAAAGTTTTAGAAAAATACAAGTTATTTTAGCTACTTTTTTAATTTTGAAAAAATATATACATTTTTTGCCATTTTTGGGTTTTGTCGACACTCCTGATGAGGTTTTGAGACATCTACAACTACAGGACCAGTATTGTGTTGTTGAAGCAAAACATTTTTTTTAAAATTTTGGGTAATTACGACATTTTAGCGAAAAAAAGTTTTAGAAAAATACAAGACATTTTAGCTATTTTTTAAATTTAAAAAAAATATATAAATTTTTTGCCATTTTTGGGTTTTGTCGACACTCCTGATGAGGTTTTGAGACATCTCCTACAACTACAGGACCAGTATTGTACTGTTGAAGCAAAACCGTTTTTTAAATTTTTAGGTTAGGGTACCCCTTTACAACATTTTAGCAAATTTTTTTATCGAAAAATATAACATTTCTGCCATTTTCTGGTTTTGTCGGAACTCCTGATGAGGTTTTGAGACATCTCCTACAACTACAGGACCAGTATTGTGTTGTTGAAGAAAAACTGTTTTTTTTTACATTTTTAGGTAAGGTTCCCCCCTAATGACATTTTAGCCAAAAAAAAGTTTTCAAAAAATAGAAATTTTCTGCCCTTTTTGGGTTTTGTCGGAACTCCTGGTTTTGAGACATCTCTTACAACTGCAGGACCAGTATTGTGTTGTTGAAGCAAGACAGTTTTATAAAATTTTCGTATAAGGGTCCCCCCTTACGACATTTTAGCAATTTTTTTCCCCGAAAAATATAACATTTCTGCCATTTTCTGGTTTTGTCGACACTCCTGATGAGGTTTTGAGACATCTCCTACAACTACAGGACCAGTATTGTGCTGTTGAAGCAAAATCATTTTTAAAATTTTTGTATAAGGGTCCCCCCCTTACGACATTTTAGTGAAAAAAAGTTTTAGAAAAATATACAATTTTCTGCCATTTTTGGGTTTTGTCGACACTCCTGTTCTTTAAATGTTTGTATAAGGGTCCCCTCTTACGACATTTAAGCAGAATTTTTGGGGAAAAATATGCATTTTCTGCCATTTTCGGGTTTTGTCGGAACTCCTGATGAGGTTTTGAGACATCTCCTACAACTACAGGACCAGTATTGTGTTGTTGAAGAAAAACTGTTTTTTTTTTTTACATTTTTAGGTAAGGTTCCCCCCTAATGACATTTTAGCCCAAAAAAAGTTTTCAAAAAATAGAAATTTTCTGCCATTTTTGGGTTTTGTCGACACTCCTGATGAGGTTTTGAGACATCTCCTACAACTGCAGGACCAGTAATGTGTTGTTGAAGCAAGACAGTTTTATAAAATTTTCGTATAAGGGTCCCCCTTACGACATTTTAGCATTTTTTCCCCCCGAAAAATATAACATTTCTGCCATTTTTGGGTTTTGTCGAGACTCCTGATGAGGTTTTGAGACATCTCCTACAACTACAGGACCAGTATTGTGTTGTTGAAGCAAAACATTTTTTTTTTAAATTTTGGTTAATTACGACATTTTAGCGAAAAAAAGTTTTAGAAAAATACAAGTTATTTTAGCTACTTTTTTAATTTTGAAAAAATATATACATTTTTTGCCATTTTTGGGTTTTGTCGACACTCCTGATGAGGTTTTGAGACATCTACAACTACAGGACCAGTATTGTGTTGTTGAAGCAAAACATTTTTTTTAAAATTTTGGGTAATTACGACATTTTAGCGAAAAAAAGTTTTAGAAAAATACAAGACATTTTAGCTATTTTTTAAATTTAAAAAAAATATATAAATTTTTTGCCATTTTTGGGTTTTGTCGACACTCCTGATGAGGTTTTGAGACATCTCCTACAACTACAGGACCAGTATTGTACTGTTGAAGCAAAACCGTTTTTTAAATTTTTAGGTTAGGGTACCCCTTTACAACATTTTAGCAAATTTTTTTATCGAAAAATATAACATTTCTGCCATTTTCTGGTTTTGTCGGAACTCCTGATGAGGTTTTGAGACATCTCCTACAACTGCAGGACCAGTATTGTGTTGTTGAAGCAAAGCATTTTTTTTTTTAAATTTTGGGTAATTACGACATTTGAGCGAAAAAAAGTTTTAGAAAAATACAAGACGTTTTAGCTATTTTTTAAATTTTAAAAAAATATATACATTTTTTTTTGCCATTTTTGGGTTTTGTCGACACTCCTGATGAGGTTTTGAGACATCTCCTACAACTACAGGACCAGTATTTGTGTTGTTGAAGCAAAACATTTTTTTTTTAAATTTTGGGTAATTACGATATTTTAGTGAAAAAAAGTTTTATAAAAATACAAGACATTTTAGCTATTTTTTAAATTTTAAAAAAATATGTAAATTTTTTGCCATTTTTGGGTTTTGTCGACACTCCTGATGAGGTTTTTGAGACATCTCCTACAACTACAGGACCAGTATTGTACTGTTGAAGCAAAACAATTTTTTTTTAATTTTGGGTAATTACGACATTTTAGCGAAAAAAAGTTTTAGAAAAATACAAGACATTTTAGCTATTTTTTAAATTTAAAAAAAATATATAAATTTTTTGCCATTTTTGGGTTTTGTCGACACTCCTGATGAGGTTTTGAGACATCTCCTACAACTACAGGACCAGTATTGTACTGTTGAAGCAAAACCGTTTTTTAAATTTTTAGGTTAGGGTACCCCTTTACAACATTTTAGCAAATTTTTTTATCGAAAAATATAACATTTCTGCCATTTTTGGGTTTTATCGGGACTCCTGATGAGGTTTTGAGACATCTCCTACAACTAAAGGACCAGTATTGTGTTGTTGATACAAAACCGTTTTTAACATTTTTGTGTGAGGGTCCCCCCTTACGACATTTTAGCAATTTTGTTTTCGGAAAAATATAACATTTCTGCCATTTTTGGGTTTTGTCGACACTCCTGATGAGGTTTTGAGACATCTCCTACAACTACAGGACCAGTATTGTGTTGATGAAGCAAAACGGTATTTTTCTTTTTTGTGTAAGGGTCCCCCCTTACGACATTTTAGCACATTTTTTTTCGAAAAATATAACATTTCTGCCGTTTTTGGGTTTTATCGGGACTCATGATGAGGTTTTGAGACATCTCCTACAACTACAGGACCAGTATTGTGTTGTTGAAGCAAAATTATTTTTTTAATTTTTGTGTAAGGGTCCCCCCTTACGACATTTTAGCAATTTGTTTTCCTGAAAAATATAACATTTCTGCCATTTTTGGGTTTTGTCAGGACTCCTGATGAGGTTTTGAGACATCTCCTACAACTACAGGACCAGTATTGTGTTGATGAAGCAAAACGGTATTTTTCTTTTTTGTGTAAGGGTCCCCCCTTACGACATTTTAGCACATTTTTTTTTTCGAAAAATATAACATTTCTGCCATTTTTGGGTTTTATCGGGACTCCTGATGAGGTTTTGAGACATCTCCTACAACTACAGGACCAGTATTGTGTTGTTGAAGCAAAATTATTTTTTAAATTTTTGTGTAAGGGTCCCCCCTTACGACATTTTAGCAAATTTTTTTTCCGCAAAATATAACATTTCTGCCATTTTTGGGTTTTGTCAGGACTCCTGATGAGGTTTTGAGACATCTCCTACAACTACAGGACCAGTATTGTGTTGTTGAAGTAAAATCGTTTTAAAATTTTTTGTGTAAGGGTCCCCCTTACGACATTTTAGTGGAAAATTTGGTTTTTTTTACATTTTTAGGTAAGGTTCCCCCCTAATGACATTTTAGCCAAAAAAAAGTTTTCAAAAAATAGAAATTTTCTGCCCTTTTTGGGTTTTGTCGACACTCCTGTTGAGGTTTTGAGACATCTCTTACAACTACAGGACCAGTATTGTGTTGTTGAAGCAAAACTATTCCTTACGACATTTTAGCGATCTTTTTTTCTCGAAAAATATAAAATTACTGCCATTTTTGGGTTTTGTCAGGACTCCTGATGAGGTTTTGAGACATCTCCTACAACTACAGGACCAGTATTGTGTTGTTGAAGCAAAACTATTTTTTAAATTTTTGTGTAAGGGTCCCCCCTTACGACATTTTAGCGAATTTTTTTTCCGAAAAATATAAAATTTCTGCCATTTTTGGGTTTTGTCAGGACTCCTGATGAGGTTTTGAGACATCTCCTACAACTACAGGACCAGTATTGTGTTGTTGAAGCAAAACATTTTTTTTTTTTAATTTTGGGTAATTACAACATTTTAGCGAAAAAAAGTTTTAGAAAAATACAAGACATTTTAGCTATTTTTTAAATTTAAAAAAAATATATACATTTTTTGCCATTTTTGGGTTTTGTCGACACTCCTGATGAGGTTTTGAGACATCTCCTACAACTACAGGACCAGTATTGTGTTGTTGAAGCAAAACTATTTTTTAAATTTTTGTGTAAGGGTCCCCCCTTACGACATTTTAGCGAATTTTTTTCCCGAAAAATATAACATTTCTGCCATTTTTGGGTTTTGTCAGGACTCCTGATGAGGTTTTGAGACATCTCCTACAACTACAGGACCAGTATTGTGTTGTTGAAGCAAAACATTTTTTTTTTTTAATTTTGGGTAATTACGACATTTTAGCGAAAAAAAGTTTTAGAAAAATACAAGACATTTTAGCTATTTTTTAAATTTAAAAAAAATATATAAATTTTTTGCCATTTTTGGGTTTTGTCGACACTCCTGATGAGGTTTTGAGACATCTCCTACAACTACAGGACCAGTATTGTGTTGTTGAAGCAAAATATTTTTTTTTTTTAAATTTTGGGTAATCACGACATTTTAGCGAAAAAAAGTTTTAGAAAAATACAAGACATTTTAGCTATTTTTTAAATTTAAAAAAAATATATAATTTTTTTGCCATTTTTGGGTTTTGTCGACACTCCTGATGAGGTTTTGAGACATCTCCTACAACTACAGGACCAGTATTGTGTTGTTGAAGCAAAACATTTTTTTTTAAATTTTGGGTAATTACGACATTTTAGCGAAAAAAAGTTTTAGAAAATTACAAGACATTTTAGCTATTTTTTAAATTAAAAAAATATATATATAATTTTTTTGCCATTTTTGGGTTTTGTCGACACTCCTGATGAGGTTTCGAGACATCTCCTACAACTACAGGACCAGTATTGTACTGTTGAAGCAAAACCGTTTTTTAGATTTTTAGGTTAGGGTACCCCTTTACAACATTGTTGCAAATTTTTTTAACGAAAAATATAACATTTCTGCCATTTTTGGGGTTTATCGGGACTCCTGATGAGGTTTTGAGACATCTCCTACAACTAAAGGACCAGTATTGTGTTGTTGATACAAAACCGTTTTTAACATTTTTGTGTGAGGGTCCCCCCTTACGACATTTTAGCAATTTTGTTTTCGGAAAAATATAACATTTCTGCCATTCTTGGGTTTTGTCGACACTCCTGATGAGGTTTTGAGAAATCTCCTACAACTACAGGACCAGTATTGTGTTGATGAAGCAAAACGGTATTTTTCTTTTTTGTGTAAGGGTCCCCCCTTACGACATTTTAGCACATTTTTTTTTCGAAAAATATAACATTTCTGCCATTTTTGGGTTTTATCGGGACTCCTGATGAGGTTTTGAGACATCTCCTACAACTACAGGACCAGTATTGTGTTGTTGAAGCAAAATTATTTTTTAAATTTTTGTGTAAGGGTCCCCCCTTACGACATTTTAGCGAAAAAAATTTCCGAAAAATATAACATTTCTGCCATTTTTGGGTTTTGTCAGGACTCCTGATGAGGTTTTGAGACATCTCCTACAACTACAGGACCAGTATTGTGTTGTTGAAGTAAAATCGTTTTAAAAATTTTTGTGTAAGGGTCCCCCTCACGATATTTTAGTGGGAAATTTTGTTTTTCTTTTACATTTTTAGGTAAGGTTCCCCCCTAATGACATTTTAGCCAAAAAAAAGTTTTCAAAAAATAGAAATTTTCTGCCCTTTTTGGGTTTTGTCGACACTCCTGATGAGGTTTTGAGACATCTCCTACAACTACAGGACCAGTATTGTGTTGTTGAAGCAAAACTATTTTTTAAATTTTTGTGTAAGGGTCCCCACTTACGACATTTTAGCGATTTTTTTCCCCGAAAAATATAAAATTACTGCCATTTTTGGGTTTTGTCGACACTCCTGATGAGGTTTTGAGACATCTCCTACAACTACAGGACCAGTATTGTGTTGTTGAAGAAAAACTTTTTTTTTTTTTTTACATTTTTAGGTAAGGGTCCCCCCTAATGACATTTTAGCCAAAAAAAAGTTTTCAAAAAATAGAAATTTTTTGCCCTTTTTGGGTTTTGTCGACACTCCTGTTGAGGTTTTGAGACATCTCCTACAACTACAGGACCAGTATTGTGTTGTTGAAGCAAAACTATTTTTTAAATTTTTGTGTAAGGGTCCCCCTTACGACATTTTAGCGATTTTTTCTTCCGAAAAATATAAAATTACTGCCATTTTTGGGTTTTGTCAGGACTCCTGATGAGGTTTTGAGACATCTCCTACAACTACAGGACCAGTATTGTGTTGTTGAAGCAAAACCGTTCTTTAAATGTTTGTATAAGGGTCCCCTCTTACGACATTTAAGCAGAATTTTTGGGGAAAAATATGCATTTTCTGCCATTTTCGGGTTTTGTCGGAACTCCTGATGAGGTTTTGAGACATCTCCTACAACTACAGGACCAGTATTGTGTTGTTGAAGAAAAACTGTTTTTTTTTTTTTACAATTTTATGTAAGGGTCCCCCCTTACGACATTTTAGCGATTTTTTTTTCCGAAAAATATAAAATTACTGCCATTTTGGGTTTTGTCAGGACTCCTGATGAGGTTTTGAGACATCTCCTACAACTACAAGACCAGTATTGTGTTGTTGAAGTAAAATCGTTTTTAAAATGTTTGTGTAAGGGTCCCCCTTACGACATTTTAGTGGAAAATTTTGAGGAAGAATTTGCATTTTCTGCCATTTTTGGGTTTTGTCGGGACTCCTGATGAGGTTTTGAGACATCTCCTACAACTACAGGACCAGTATTGTGTTGTTGAAGAAAAACTGTTTTTTTTTTTTTACATTTTTAGGTAAGGTTCCCCCCTAATGACATTTTAGCCAAAAAAAAAGTTTTCAAAAAATAGAAATTTTCTGCCCTTTTTGGGTTTTGTCGACACTCCTGTTGAGGTTTTGAGACATCTCCTACAACTACAGGACCAGTATTGTGTTGTTGAAGCAAAACTATTTTTTAAATTTTTGTGTAAGGGTCCCCCCTTACGACATTTTAGCGATTTTTTTTTCCGAAAAATATAAAATTACTGCCATTTTGGGTTTTGTCAGGACTCCTGATGAGGTTTTGAGACATCTCCTACAACTACAGGACCAGTATTGTGTTGTTGAAGTAAAATCGTTTTTAAAATTTTTGTGTAAGGGTCCCCCTTACGACATTTTAGTGGAAAATTTTGGGGAAGAATTTGCATTTTCTGCCATTTTTGGGTTTTGTCAGGACTCCTGATGAGGTTTTGAGACATCTCCTACAACTACAGGACCAGTATTGTGTTGTTGAAGTAAAATCGTTTTTAAAATTTTTGGGTAAGGGTCCCCCTTTGACATTTTAGTGGAATATTTTGGGGAAAAATTACAGCTTCAACTCTTCTGGGAAGGCTGTCCACAAGGTTGCCGAGTGTGTTTATAGGGAATTTTCCACCAATCTTTGAAAAAGCGCATTGGTGAGGTCACACACTGCTGAAGGTTCGGGGGAGCCTGGCTGCCATTGCTACGGGGTACGTGAGAGATTCCTGGGATAAATGGAGAATCATGTGTCCTTTCCATCGAGGACGTGGAAGACATCTACCTATTTGGAACCGTGATCGCGGTGGCACCTGCTGATTGGGCTGGGCATTGCTCTGGTGTATCGTCAAATTCATAAGACGATGCCAGCCACTCAAGGAGCCCAAAGGCTGTTCGTCGCAATGGAAGGTTTGGGCAGGGCTGTGGGATCACAGACTGTGGCGATTTCTGAACTGAATCGCAAGATGGATCACATCATGGCGAAGCTTGCTGAAAAAGGAAAAATTGAATATGAGGGCCAGCATGGACGAATAGAACAATTGTAATGTCTGCTCGCGGAAAACAAACATCCTCCCTGCTTGCTCTCTTTGTTTTGTCTTGTCCGAACTTTTTCTTTGCGCTGTCCTCAAATCGAAACATCAGACATGGAAATGATCAGCTGGACTCTCGACGCAATTGACAAAATCTTTTCGACGAGGAAAAGAGGTTCGGGGGAGCCTGGCTGCCATTGCTACGGGGTACATGAGAGATTCCTGGGATAAATGGAGAATCATGTGTCCTTTCCATCCAGGACGTGGAAGACATCTACCTATTTGGAACCGTGATCGCGGTGGCACCTGCTGATTGGGCTGGGCATTGCTCTGGTGTATCGTCAAATTCGTAAGACGATGGCAGCCACTCAAGGAGCCCAAAGGCTGTTCGTCGCAATGGAAGGTTTGGGCCGGGCTGTGGGATCACAGACTGTGGCGATTTCTGAACTGAATCGCAAGATGGATCACATCATGGAGAAGCTTGCCGAAAAAGGAAAAATTGAATATGAGGGCCAGCATGGACGAATAGAACAATTGTAATGTCTGCTCGCAGAAAACAAACATCCTCCCTGCTTGCTTTATTTGTTTTGTCTTGTCTGAACTTTTTCTTTGCGCTGTCCTCAAATCGAAACATCAGACATAGAAATGATCAGCTGGACTCTCGACGCAATTGACAAAATCTTTTCGACGCGGAAAAGAGGTTCGGGGGAGCCTGGCTGCCATTGCTACGGGGTACGTGAGAGATTCCTGGGATAAATGGATAATCATGTGTCCTTTCCATCGAGGACGTGGAAGACATCTACCTATTTGGAACTGTGATCGCGGGGCACCTGCTGATTGGGCTGGGCATTGCTCTGGTGTATCGTCAAAATTCGTAAGACGATGGCAGCCACTCAAGGAGCCCAAAGGCTGTTTGTCGCAATGGAAGGTTTGGGCCGGGCTGTGGTATCACAGACTGTGGCGATTTCTGAACTGAATCGCAAGATGGATCACATCATGGAGAAGCTTGCTGAAAAAGGAACAATTTAATATGAGGGCCAGCATGGACGAATAGAACAATTGTAATGTCTGCTCGCGGAAAACAAACATCCTCCCTGCTTGCTCTCTTTGTTTTGTCTTGTCTGAACTTTTTCTTTGCGCTGTCCTCAAATCTAAACATCAGACATGGAAATGATCAGCTGGACTCTTGACGCAATTGACAAAATCTTTTCGACGAGGAAAAGAGGTTCGGGGGAGCCTGGCTGCCATTGCTACGGGGTACATGAGAGATTCCTGGGATAAATGGAGAATCATGTGTCCTTTCCATCGAGGACGTGGAAGACATCTACCTATTTGGAACCGTGATCGCGGCGGCACCTGCTGATCGGGCTGGGCATTGCTCTGGTGTATCGTCAAATTCGTAAGACGATGGCAGCCACTCAAGGAGCCCAAAGGCTGTTCGTCGCAATGGAAGGTTTGGGCCGGGCTGTGGGATCACAGACTGTGGCGATTTCTGAACTGACTCGCAAGATGGATCACATCATGGAGAAGCTTGCTGAAAAAGGAAAAATTGAATATGAGGGCCAGCATGGACGAATAGAACAATTGTAATGTCTGCTCGTGGAAAACAAACATCCTCCCTGCTTGCTCTCTTTGTTTTGTCTTGTCTGAACTTTTTCTTTGCGCTGTCCTCAAATCGAAACATCAGACGTGGAAATGATCAGCTGGACTCTCGACGCAATTGACAAAAGCTTTTCGACGAGGAAAAGAGGTTCGGGGGAGCCAGGCTGCCATTGCTACGGGGTACGTGAGAGATTCCTGGGATAAATGGAGAATCATGTGTCCTTTCCATTCAGGACGTGGAAGACATCTACCTATTTGGAACCGTGATTGCGGGGTACCTACTGATCGGGCTGGGCATTGCTCTGGTGTATCGTCAAATTCGTAAGACGATGGCAGCCACTCAAGGAGCCCAAAGGCTGTTCGTCGCAATGGAAGGTTTGGGCAGCGCTGTGGGATCACAGACTGTGGCGATTTCTGAACTGAATCGCAAGATGGATCACATCATGGCGAAGCTTGCTGAAAAAGGAAAAATTGAAGATGAGGGCCAGCATGGACGAATAGAACAATTGTAATGTCTGCTCGCGGAAAACAAACATCCTAATCTACGATTTGACTCCCTCGAACGGCCTTGACGCTGTGAACAACAGGAACAGGCTGTTCTGAAAACACCCCCCGAGGACACCTCAATGATGGACGCTTTTGACCTCCCTCCCTCCCTCCTCGACGACACCTGGAGTCGAACTTTTGCTTGCGTGCAGAACGGCCCCAGCCTATGAACATTACATCATCACATCCAAGACAATGGGCACATACAACCCCCCCTCCTCCACCCCACGCCTTCACCACCGCTTGTTTCCCCTCGGAGTGATGGATGGATGGATGGCAGCGTTTCATAGCAGCAGTCGACCTCCAGGGCCCCAACTCCCCTTCCCCTCCACATGTTTATGTGTGCATGGCATGGAGGTTTTTTCCCACTCCAGACTGGGCCCCCTTAGGAGCCCAGTCTATATTGTATTTTTTTACTCATCTAATTTATTTTTACCCCATATTTGTTCCCACTACCTTAAGTTGGTGTCCTTAATCTCGTTATATGCAAATATAATGACAATAAAGTCCATTCTATTCTATTCTATCTTCTTCCCCAGCGTTTTACCTTTTCCTTATCTTTTATGGGGCGCTTTTGGCGACCCATCAGCGTTCCTGTTCTGTAACCCTGTACACTGTTTGTTTGTCTAATCTTGAACGGGTTTGTGCTGAAAACATAGTTTCGTTGTACTTGTTGCAATGACAATAAAGTCCTATCCTACCCTATCCCAAAGGTGTTCTATCGGATTCAGGTCAGGACTCTGTGCAGGCCAGTCAAGTTCATCCACACAGACTCTTGTCATGGACCTTGCTTTGTCAGTCATGTTGGAAGAGGAAGGGGCCCGCTCCAAACTGTTCCCACAATTTTGGGAGCATGGAATTGTCCAAAAAATGTTTTGGTATCCTGGAGCATTCAAAGTTTCTCTCACTGGAACTAAGGGGCCAAGCCCACACCATAATTCCTCCTCCACCAAAAATTCACACTCGTCACAATACGGTCCGAAATGTACCAATCTCCTGGCAACCCGCCCATCAGATTGCCAGATGGAAAAGTGTGACTCATCGGTCCAGAGAAGGCGTCTCCACTGCTCTAGAGTCCAGTGGTGATGTCCTTTTTTTTTTTTTTTTTTTTTTTTTTTTTTTTTTTTTTTTTTTTGATGTCCTTTACACCACTGCATCCCACGCTTTGCATTGGACTTGGTGATGTACGGCTTAGATACAGCTGCTCGGCCATGGAAACCCATTCCATGAAGCTCCCTGCGTACTGTACGTGGGCTAATTGGAAGGTCACATGAAGTTTGGAGCTCTGTAGCAACTGACTGTGCAGAAAGTCTTTGCACTATGCTGACCTCTCTGTCAGTTTACCTGGCCTACCACTTTGTGGCTGAGTTGCTGTTGTTCCCAAACTCTTCCATATTTGGAATATTTAGGAGCGAGGAAATTTCACGACTGGATTTGTTGCACAGGTGGCATCCTATGACAGTTCCACGCTGGAAATCACTGAGAGCGGCTCATTCTTTCGCAAATGTTTGTAGAAACAGTCTCCATGCCTAAGTGCTTGATTTGATACACCGGGCCTATATTACCAAATACTTTTGTCAATATAGTGCATGTTCTCAAATGGGCACGTACGCTTTCTTGGTGCCGTAGCTCCTGTAGTCGACGGCCGCAGAGATGCCCACCACCAGCGCGGGGAAGCAGTAGCCGCACAGGTAGTAGTACTTCTTGCGGGAGTACTCGCTCTCGAACACCTCCACCAGCATGAGGTAGAGCTGCACGGCCTCCAGGCACATCCAGGAGAAGGCAGCCAGGAAGAAGAAGTGCAGGAGTCCGGCGAAGATGGGACAGGCGATCTGGAGCAAGAGAAAAGTGTGATTAAACAGAAAAGGAGGAGCACAGCAGGGGGGGTCAGTGGCTCCACAGTCCAAACACCTTAGTGTTTGTGCAATTCAAACCATCAGCTTACTTTTATGGACAAAGCAAAGATAATCAGCGGGCAGCGAACTGTAAAATTTGGAGATTTTTTTTTCAGTCTTATAAATGATGTCATTTATTTAAAAAAGTACAACAAATGTTAATATAAGATGAATATAGTCGTGAAAGTTCAATTAAAAGGTTTGCCGTTTTTTTTTTTCAAACTCAGGGAGTACGTTTCTGAGGGCTTAACCCAAATGATTTAGTTTTAGGAGTTTTAGGACATTTTAGTGAATTTTTTGTGTGAAAAATATGCATTTTCTGCAATTTCTGGGTTTTGTCGGGACTCCTGATGAGGTTTTGAGACATCTCCTACAACTACAGGACCAGTATTGTGTTGTTGAAGTTAAACCCTTTCTTTTAATTTTGCGTAAGGGTCCCCCCTTACGACATTTTAGCAATTTTTTTTCCTGAAAAATGTAACATTTCTGCTATTTTTGTTTTTTTTTGGGACTCCTGATGAGGTTTTGAGACGTCTCTTACAACTAAAACACCACTATTGTGTTGTTGAAGCAAAACCGTTTTTTTTTTAATTTTGTGTAAGGGTCCCCCCTTACGACATTTTAGCAAATTTTTTTTCTGAAAAATATAACATTTCTGCCATTTTCGGGTTTTGTCGACACTCCTGATGAGGTTTTGAGACGTCTCCTACAACTACAGGACCAGTATTGTGTTGTTGAAGAAAAAACGTTTTGTACATTTTTGTGTAATGGTCCCCCCTTACGACATTTTAATGAAAAAAAGTTTTAGAAAAATATAAATTTTCTGCCATTTTTGGGTTTTGTTGGGACTCCTGATGAGGTTTTGAGACATCTCCTATAACTACAAGACCAGTATTTAGCAATTGAAGCGAAACCGTTTTTAAAATGTTTGTGTAAGGGTCCCCCCTTACGACATTTTAGTGAAAAAAAGTTTTAGAAAAATATAAATTTTCTGCCATTTTTGGGTTTTGTTGGGACTCCTGATGAGGTTTTGAGACATCTCCTACAACTACAGGACCAGTATTGTGCTGTTGAAGTAAAATCGTTTTTAAAATTTTTGTGTAAGGGTCCCTTACGACATTTTAGCGAATTTTTTCCCCGAAAAATATAAAATTACTGCCATTTTTGGGTTTTGTCAGGACTCCTGATGAGGTTTTGAGACATCTCCTACAACTACAGGACCAGTATTGTGTTGTTGATACAAAACCATTTTTAACATTTTTGTGTGAGGGTCCCCCCTTACGACATTTTAGGAATTTTGTTTTAGGAAAAATATAACATTTCTGCCATTTTTGGGTTTTGTCGACACTCCTGATGAGGTTTTGAGACATCTCTTACAACTACAGGACCAGTATTGTGTTGCTGAAGCAAAACGGTATTTCTCTTTTTTGTGTAAGGGTCCCCCCTTACGACATTTTAGCGAATTTTTTTATCGAAAAATATAACATTTCTGCCATTTTTGGGTTTTATCGGGACTCCTGATGAGGTTTTGAGACATCTCCTACAACTAAAGGACCAGTATTGTGTTGTTGAAGAAAAAACGTTTTAAAAATGTTTGTGTAAGGGTCCCCCCTTAAGACATTTTAGCAACTTTTTTTTTCGAAAAATATAAATGTTCTGCCATTTTTGGGTTTTGTCGACACTCCTGATGAGGTTTTGAGACATCTCCTACAACTACAGGACCAGTATTGTACTGTTGAAGCAAGACAGTTTTTAAATTATTTAGGTAAGGGTCCCCCCTTACGGCATTTTAGTACATTTTTCTTTCGAAAAATATAACATTTCTGCCATTTTTGGGTTTTATCGGGACTCCTGATGAGGTTTTGAGACATCTCCTACAACTACAGGACCAGTATTGTGTTGTTGAAGCAAAATCGTTTTTAAAATTTTTGTGTAAGGGTCCCCCTTACGACATTTTAGTGGAAAACTTTGGGGAAAATATGCATTTTCTGCCATTTTTGGGTTTTGTCGGGACTCCTGATGAGGTTTTGAGACGTCTCCTACAACTACAAGACCAGTATTTAGCAATTGAAGCGAAACCGTTTTTAAAATGTTTGTGTAAGGGTCCCCCCTTATGACATTTTAACCAATTTTTTTTTCTGAAAAATATAAAATTTCTGCCATTTTTGGGTTTTGTCGACACTCCTGATGAGGTTTTGAGATGTCTCCTACAACTACAGGACCATTATAGAGTTGTTGAAGCAAAACCGTTTTTAAAATTTTTGTGTAAGGGTGCCCCCTTACGACATTTTAGCAAATTTTGTTTTCGAAAAATATAAAATTTCTGCCCTTTTTGTGATTTGTCGACACTCCTGATGAGGTTTTGAGACATCTAATACAACTACAGGACCAGTATTGTGTTGATGAAGCAAAACGGTAATTTTCTTTTTTGTGTAAGGGCATTTTAGCGGAAAAAGTTTTTTTTTAAAATACATTTTTTATCATTTACGGTTTTTGTCGGGACTCCTGATGAGGTTTTGAGACATCTCCTACAAATACAAGACCAGTATTTAGCAATTGAAGTGAAACCGTTTTTAAAATTTTTGTGTAAGGGTCCCCCCTTACGACATTTTAGTGAATTTTTTTCCCGAAAAATATAACATTTCTGCCATTTTCGGGTTTTTTTGGGATTCCTGATGAGGTTTTGAGACATCTCCTACAACTACAGGACCAGTATTGTGTTGTTGAAGCGAAACCGTTTTTAACATTTTTGTGTAAGGGTCCCCTTACGACATTTTAGCAAATTTTTTTTTCGAAAAATATAAAATTTCTGCCATTTTTGAGTTTTATCGGGACTCCTGATGAGGTTTTGAGACATCTCCTACAACTACAGGACCAGTATTGTGTTGTTGAAGCAAAACGGTATTTTTCTTTTTTGTGTAAGGGTCCCCCCTTACGACATTTTAGCACATTTTTTTTTTCGAAAAATATAAAATTTCTGCAGTTTTTGGGTTTTATCGGGACTCCTGATGAGGTTTTGAGACATCTCCTACAACTACAGGACCAGTACTGTGTTGTTGAAGAAAGACAGTTTTATAAAATTTTCGTATAAGGGTCCTCCCTTCCGACATTTTAGCAATTTTTTTCCCCGAAAAATATAACATTTCTGCCATTTTCTGGTTTTGTCGACACTCCTGATGAGGTTTTGAGACATCTCCTACAACTACAGGACCAGTATTGTGTTGTTGAAGCAAAACATATTTTTTTTTTAATTTTGGGTATTTACGACATTTTAGCGAAAAAAAGTTTTAGAAAAATACAAGACATTTTAGCTATTTTTTAAATTTAAATAAAATATATACATATTTTGCCATTTTTGGGTTTTGTCGACACTCCTGATGAGGTTTTGAGACATCTCCTACAACTACAGGACCAGTATTGTACTGTTGAAGCAAAACCGTTTTTTAAATTTTTAGGTTAGGGTACCCCTCTACAACATTTTAGCAAATTTTTTTATCGAAAAATATAACATTTCTGCCATTTTTGGGTTTTATCGGGACTCCTGATGAGGTTTTGAGACATCTCCTACAACTACAGGACCAGTATTGTGTTGTTGAAGCAAAACCGTTTTTTTAATTTTTAGGTTAGGGTCCCCCCTTACGACATTTTAGCACTTTTTTTTTCCGAAAAATATAACATTTTTGCCATTTTTGGGTTTTGTCGACACTCCTGTTGAGGTTTTGAGACATCTCCTACAACTACAGGACCAGTATTGTGTTGTTGATACAAAACCGTTTTTAACATTTTTGTGTGAGGGTCCCCCCTTACGACATTTTAGGGTACCCCCTTACGACATTTTAGCAATTTTGTTTTCGGAAAAATATAACATTTCTGCCATTTTTGGGTTTTGTCGACACTCCTGAAGAGGTTTTGAGACATCTCCTACAACTACAGGACCAGTGTTGTGCTTTTGAAGCAAGACAGTTTTTTTTTAAATTTGTGTAAGGGTTCCCCCTTACGACATTTTAGCGAAAAAAGTTTTCCAAAAATATAAATTTTCCGCCATTTTCGGGTTTTATCGGGACTCCTGATGAGGTTTTGAGACATCTCCTACAACTACAGGACCAGTATTGTGTTGATGAAGCAAAACAGTATTTTTCTTTTTTGTGTAAGGGTCCCCCCTTATGAAATTTTAGCACTTTTTTTTTTCGAAAAATATAACATTTCTGCCATTTTTGGGTTTTATCGGGACTCCTGATGAGGTTTTGAGACATCTCCTACAACTACAGGACCAGTATTGTGTTGTTGAAGCAAGACAGTTTTATAAAATTTTCGTATAAGGGTCCCCCCTTATGACATTTTAGCAATTTTTTTCCCCGAAAAATATAACTTTTCTGCCATTTTCTGGTTTTGTCGACACTCCTGATGAGGTTTTAAGACATCTCCTAGAACTACAGGACCAGTATTGTGTTGATGAAGCAAAACCGTTTTAAAATGTTTAGGTTAGGGTACCCCCTTACAACATTTTAGCAATTTTTTTTATTGAAAAATATAACATTTCTGCCATTTTCGGGTTTTATCGGGACTCCTGATGAGGTTTTGAGACATCTCCTACAACTACAGGACCAGTATTGTGTTGATGAAGCAAAACAGTATTTTTATTTTTTGTGTAAGGTTCCCCCCTTACGACATTTTAACAATTTTGTTTTCGGAAAAATATAACATTTCTGCCATTTTTGGGTTTTATCGGGACTCCTGATGAGGTTTTGAGACATCTCCTACAACTACAGGACCAGTATTGTGTTGTTGAAGCAAAACCGTTTTTTTAATTTTTAGGTTAGGGTCCCCCCTTACGACATTTTAGCACTTTTTTTTTCCGAAAAATATAACATTTTTGCCATTTTTGGGTTTTGTCGACACTCCTGTTGAGGTTTTGAGACATCTCCTACAACTACAGGACCAGTATTGTGTTGTTGATACAAAACCGTTTTTAACATTTTTGTGTGAGGGTCCCCCCTTACGACATTTTAGGGTACCCCCTTACGACATTTTAGCAATTTTGTTTTCGGAAAAATATAACATTTCTGCCATTTTTGGGTTTTGTCGACACTCCTGAAGAGGTTTTGAGACATCTCCTACAACTACAGGACCAGTGTTGTGCTTTTGAAGCAAGACAGTTTTTTTTTAAATTTGTGTAAGGGTTCCCCCTTACGACATTTTAGCGAAAAAAGTTTTCCAAAAATATAAATTTTCCGCCATTTTCGGGTTTTATCGGGACTCCTGATGAGGTTTTGAGACATCTCCTACAACTACAGGACCAGTATTGTGTTGATGAAGCAAAACAGTATTTTTCTTTTTTGTGTAAGGGTCCCCCCTTATGAAATTTTAGCACTTTTTTTTTTCGAAAAATATAACATTTCTGCCATTTTTGGGTTTTATCGGGACTCCTGATGAGGTTTTGAGACATCTCCTACAACTACAGGACCAGTATTGTGTTGTTGAAGCAAGACAGTTTTATAAAATCTTCGTATAAGGGTCCCCCCTTACGACATTTTAGCAATTTTTTCCCCCGAAAAATATAACTTTTCTGCCATTTTCTGGTTTTGTCGACACTCCTGATGAGGTTTTAAGACATCTCCTAGAACTACAGGACCAGTATTGTGCTGTTGAAGCAAAACCGTTTTTAAAATGTTTAGGTTAGGGTACCCCCTTACAACATTTTAGCAAATTTTTTTATTGAAAAATATAACATTTCTGCCATTTTCGGGTTTTATCGGGACTCCTGATGAGGTTTTCAGACATCACCTACAACTACAGGACCAGTATTGTGTTGTTAAAGCAAAGCCGTTTTTTTACATTTTTTGTATACGACATTTTAGCGGAAAAAAAAGGTTTAAAAAAACATGCATTTTCTGCCATTTTCGGGTTTTGTCGACACTCCTGGTGAGGTTTTGAGACATCTCCTACAACTACAGGACCAGTATTGTGTTGTTGAAGCAAAACAGTATTTTTATTTTTTGTCTAAGGGTCCCCTCTTACGACATTTTAGCAATTTTTTCCCCTGAAAAATATAACATTTCTGTCATTTTCTGGTTTTGTCGACACTCCTGATGAGGTTTTGAGACATCTCTTACAACTACAACACCACTATTATGTTGTTGAAGCAAAACTGTTTTTTTTTTAATTTTTGTGTAAGGGTCCCCCCTTACGACATTTTAGCGAATTTTTTTTCCGAAAAATATAAAATTTCTGCCATTTTTGAGTTTTGTCAGGACTCCTGATGAGGTTTTGAGACATCTCCTACAACTACAGGACCAGTATTGTGTTGTTGAAGCAAAACGGGTATTTTGCTTTTTTGTGTATGGGTCCCCTCTTACGACATTTTAGCGAAAAAAAAGTTTTAGAAAAATATGCATTTTCTGCCATTTTCGGGTTTTGTCGGGATTCCTGATGAGGTTTTGAGACATCTCCTACAACTACAGGACCAGTATTGTGTTGTTGAAGCAAAACCGTTTTTTTTAATTTTTGTGTAAGGGTCCCCCCTTACGACATTTTAGCACCATTTTTTTTTCGAAAAATATAACATTTCTGCCATTTTTGGGTTTTATCGGGACTCCTGATGAGGTTTTGAGACATTTCCTACAACTACAGGACCAGTATTGTGTTGATGAAGCAAAACAGTATTTTTATTTTTTGTGTAAGGGTCCCCCCTTATGACATTTTAGCGAAAAAAAAAAGCTTTAAAAAAATATGAAATTTCTGCCTTTTTTTTAACTTTTGTCGGGACTCCTGATATGATTGTGAGGTTATAGAGACAAGGCTATGAGTTAATGGCTTAAGGACAACACAGACTACTCACAAGGTAGTCGGTCTTGTCGATGCCGACCAGGAAGAGCAGCTCGGCGATGAAGAGGTTGACGTAGAGGTTCTTGTGGATGGTGTTGCGGTCGGTCTGCAGGCCGCGCAGGAAGCAGAAGGTGGAGATGCAGATGGCGAGACACACCAGCGAGATGACGATGCCCACCCAGGTGATGACCAGCAGGATCAGCTCCTGCATCTGACCCTGGAACTGAAGCGGCAACAACATCAGACAAAAAAGTGCGAGGAGGGAAACAATACACGGGCAGACGGAACAACGAGGAAAAAAAAAACATTCCTTCATTCAATATTTGTAAATATATGCACGGAGCTAAAGTGTGAAGGCAAGAGACGACATGTCCTGAGTGAAAGGGAACAAAGAAGAAAAGGACATTGAAATTCATGCCAACGTCAGCCTGAAATAGCAGGACGGGGATTTGTGAGCGTCTTTAAATGTCGGCTTGAAAGACGGAGAGAGAGAAGGAGAAATATTTCAAAACAAAGAGCTTGTCAAGCGTTAATGTGCGCACATCTGCATTAATTACTGCTTGTCCATTAGCTGCAGGACGTTTCCTTCGTCACTGATCGGGAAAATTAACAATCAATTACCCTTTCAGTTCTAATACTCTTACATTCATTAAGTTGGCCGAAACATTAACAAAAAAAGGGATCCAACAGTATCAATTTTCTGCACTTTTGTGTGTGTTTTAATACATGTTCATTGTGTGAATGCTCCAAAACATTCACACATATGGTTTTCTACACCAACATTCATATGTTTATTATTGTGTGAATGCTCCAAAACATTCACACATACAGTATGGTTTTCTACATCAACATTCATATATTTATTTTTGTGTAAATGCTCCAAAACATTCACACATATAGTTTTCTACACCAACATTCATATATTTATTATTGTGTGAATGCTCCAAAACATTCACACATACAGTATGGTTTTCTACACCAACATTCATATATTTATTATTGTGTGAATGCTCCAAAACATTCACACATATAGTTTTCTACACCAACATTCATATATTTATTATTGTGTGAATGCTCCAAAACATTCACACATACAGTATGGTTTTCTACACCAACATTCATTTATTTATTATTGTGTGAATGCTCCAAAACATTCACACATATGGTTTTCTACATGCTACGGAAAAAGCTGTCCGCTTAGTTGCCAGAATTTTTGTGTTAAATTGACATTGACATGCCAAAAAGAATAACAATTTTCAAAGGGAGACAGGTGTGGACTGCAGGCGGGCCAGGAAAGTACCCGCACTCTTTTACTATGAAGCCACGTTGATGTAACACGTGGCTTGGCATTGTCTTGCTGAAATAAGCAGGGGCGTCCATGGTAACGTTGCTATGTTGCTCCAAAACCTGTATGTACCTTTCAGCATTAATGGCGCCTTCACAGATGTGTAAGTTACCCATGTCTTGGGCACTAATACACCCCCATACCATCACACATGCTGCCTTTTACACTTTGCGCCTAGAACAATCCGGATGGTTCTTTTCCTCTTTGGTCCGGAGGACACGACGTCCACAGTTTCCAAAAAACAATTTGAAATGTGGACTCGTCAGACCACAGAACACTTTTCCACTTTGTATCAGTCCATCTTAGATGAGCTCGGGCCCAGCGAAGCCGACGGCGTTTCTGGGTGTTGTTGATAAACGGTTTTCGCCTTGCATAGGAGAGTTTTAACGTGCACTTACAGATGTAGCGACCAACTGTAGTTACCGACAGTGGGTTTCTGAAGTGTTCCCTGAGCCCATGCGGTGATATCCTTTACACACCGATGTCGCTTGTTGATGCAGTACAGCCTGAGGGATGGAAGGTCACGGGCTTCGCTGCTTACGTGCAGTGATTTCTCCAGATTCTCTGAACCCTTTGATGATATTACGGAGCGTAGATGGTGAAACCCCTAAATTCCTTGCAATAGCTGGTTGAGAAACGTTGTTCTTAAACTGTTCAACAATTTGCTCAGGCATTTGTTGACAAAGTGGTGACCCTCGCCCCGTCCTTGTTTGTGAATGACTGAGCATTTCACGGAATCTACTTTTATACCCAATCATGGCACCCACCTGTTCCCAATTAGCCTGCACACCTGTGGGATGTTCCAAATAAGTCTTTGATGAGCATTCCTCAACTTTATCAATGACAATAAAACTCTATTCTATTCTACAAGTATGAGTTTTCTCCTTTTCTATTCTAACTGAATTCACTCATTTCCTATTTTCAGTACTTTCTGGGATTTTTTTCTGTTGTTGTCTATTGTTTTTGCTCCCTCCTCTTACCATCATGTTCTAGCTTCCAAGGCAGAACCTCAATTTACCATTCCCTCCTTATGAGAACTTTTACATTCATGAAGTACAAATATGGTGTATGAATTGTCTCCATGTACCAATGTTTTATCCATCCATCCATTCCTGGGCGGGACGGGGGCGGGATTTACAATTTGAATTCTGCCTGGTAACACAAGA
>NC_084571.2:40045000-40050000 GCF_033978685.3 Nerophis lumbriciformis | reverse complement strand
ATTTTATTTAGTTAGTTATTTTATTTAAGGACTAAATTACAATGATAAACATGTTTAATGTACCCAAATATTTTTTATTTTATTCATTTATTTATTTATTTTTTATTTAAGGACTAAATTACAATAATAAACATATGTTTCATGTACACTAAGATTTATTTATTTTATTTTATTTATTTAGTTATTTTATTTAAGGACTAAATTACAATGATAAACATGTTTAATGTACCCAAATATTTTTTATTTTATTTATGTATTTATTAATTTTTTATTTAAGGACTAAATTACAATAATAAACATATGTTTCATGTACACTAAGATTTATTTATTTTATTTTATTTATTTAGTTATTTTATTTAAGGACTAAATTACAATAATAAACATATGTTTAATGTACCCTAAGATTTTTTTATTTTATTTTATTTAGTTAGTTATTTTATCTAAGGACTAAATTACAATGATAAACATGTTTAATGTACCCAAATATTTTTTATTTTATTCATTTATTTATTTATTTTTTATTTAAGGACTAAATTACAATAATAAACATATGTTTCATGTACACTAAGATTTATTTATTTTATTTTATTTATTTAGTTATTTTATTTAAGGACTAAATTACAATAATAAACATATGTTTAATGTACCCTAAGATTTTTTTTATTTTATTTTATTTAGTTAGTTATTTTATTTAAGGACTAAATTACAATGATAAACATGTTTAATGTACCCAAATATTTTTTATTTTATTCATTTATTTATTTATTTTTTATTTAAGGACTAAATTACAATAATAAACATATGTTTCATGTACACTAAGATTTATTTATTTTATTTTATTTATTTAGTTATTTTATTTAAGGACTAAATTACAATGATAAACATGTTTAATGTACCCAAATATTTTTTATTTTATTTATTTATTTATTAGTTTTTTATTTAAGGACTAAATTACAATAATAAACATTTGTTTCATGTACACTAACATTTATTTATTTTATTTTATTTATTTAGTTATTTTATTTAAGGACTAAATTACAATGATAAACATGTTTAATGTACCCAAATATTTTTTATTTTATTTATTTATTCATTTATTTATTTATTTTTTATTTAAGGACTAAATTACAATAATAAACATATGTTTCATGTACACTAAGATTTATTTATTTTATTTTATTTATTTAGTTATTTTATTTAAGGACTAAATTACAATAATAAACATATGTTTAATGTACCCTAAGATTTTTTTATTTTATTTTATTTAGTTAGTTATTTTATTTAAGGACTAAATTACAATGATAAACATGTTTAATGTACCCAAATATTTTTTATTTTATTCATTTATTTATTTATTTTTTATTTAAGGACTAAATTACAATAATAAACATATGTTTCATGTACACTAAGATTTATTTATTTTATTTTATTTATTTAGTTATTTTATTTAAGGACTAAATTACAATGATAAACATGTTTAATGTACCCAAATATTTTTTATTTTATTTATTTATTATTTTTTTATTTAAGGACTAAATTACAATGATAAACATGTTTAATGTACCCAAACATTTTTTATTTTATTTATTTATTTATTTGTTTTTTATTTAAGGACTAAATTACAATAATAAACATATGTTTCATGTACACTAACATTTATTTATTTTATTTTATTTATTTAGTTATTTTATTTAAGGACTAAATTACAATGATAAACATGTTTAATGTACACTAAGATTTTTTATTTTATTTATTTATTCATTTATTTATTTATTTATTTTTTATTTAAGGACTAAATTACAATAATAAACATATGTTTCATGTACACTAACATTTTTTTGTTACAATAAAGACAATAATGACATTTTTTTGTGGTCCCCTTTATTTAGAAAAGTATCAATAATAATTAATAAAGTTGATCCATCACCCCCTTATTATGTTTGTGTGATATACAGTAATGTTCAAAGTGTACAAACCTACTACAACATAGACTTTTGTCGGAGGCTGGAACCAATTATTCAATTATGGAGCAATTTGCTTAGATATATACAACTTTTCTATTTAAAACCCTGTTCAGGAACCAATTATGAACGTACTGTTCACTCCTGTCCTAGAGTTTCTGAGAACCACTAGATGGAGCTGGCGGACCAGCAGAGAAAATGCTACCACAGTCTGACAAGTTTTGTAGATTCTGTTGAGTCTAATGTTGATTATTTATTATTATTATGTTGATTATTTAATGTACAGTAGTACCTTACTTTTTGTTCATTTGATTCGGATTTCAATGCAATTATTTAACATATTTTTACCCGATTTAGGACTGAAAGTCATTGCGCCTGACAAACTAATTTGTGTGTCGGTGTATCATTTAGGTCTGACCTGGGCAAAATAGGGTCCGGGGGCCACATGTGGCCCATTAAGGTTTTCAATCCGGCCTGCCGGATATTCTACATCATTTTTTTTTAGACCTTTTTACATTTTAGTTGTGTTTTGCTTGATTGTAAAAGATACACAACTATGGAGGAGCTGGTCTGAGAAGTAAAATATGTTCATATGTTGTCAATATTCAGTGTTTTATTGTTCATAGTTAATATTGTAAATCCCACTTTCACACAACTATGGAGGAGCTGGTCTGAGAAGTAAAATATGTTCATATGTTGTTAATATTCAGTGTTTTATTGTTCATAGTTAATATTGTAAATCCCACTTTCTTCATTTTTGCAAAAAAATGTCTGCATAAAAGTGATAATATATCATATTGTAGGTGTTTATTACACTTTGCATTCATATTTTGCTGTTTTTTACATTTTTGTTGTGTTTTGCTGGATTGTAAAATATGTCTATGGAGGAGCGATGTTCATATGTTGTTAATATTCAGTGTTTTATCCTTCATAGTTAATATTGTAAATCCCACTTTCTTCATTTTTGCAAAAAAATGTCTGCATAAAAGTGATAATATATCATATTGTAGGTGTTTATTACACTATGCATTCATATTTTGCTGTTTTTTTGTGTTTTGCTGGATTGTAAAATATGTCTATCGAGGAGCGATGTTCATATGTTGTTAATATTCAGTGTTTTATCCTTCATAGTTAATCTTGTAAATCCCACTTTCTTCATTTCCATGTACATTTTGGGTGTCTCATTCACTAAAAAACTGTAAAATTAACATTCTGTTTTTTTGAAATGTGGGATATGCATTACATTGTATATTGCCCTTTCATTGTCAATGGGGAAAAAATCCTGGAAATTCCAGGAAAAACAGGAGTTTTCGGAAAGGAAAAATTTTTTTTTGCGTTCGATATATGGGAAGAGTAGTGTGTGTGTGTGTGTGTGTGTGTGTGTGTGTATGGTTGCCAGGTCTAAATTGGGTAAAAAGTGGTGCACAATTTTGAGAACTTTGAACATGTTTGATCATTTGAATGGGAATTTTCTGGAAATTTGGGAAAACCCAGATTTTTAAAAATGTTTTCAATTTGGAAAGGTTAGAATTGGTTGAAAACTTTCCAGAAAGAGGTGAAAATAGGGCTTGGGAAAACCGGGAATTCCTGGAATTTTTTTGAACTTGGAAAAAGGTTAAAATATATCATATTGTAGGTGTTTATTACACTTTGCATTCATATTTTGCTGGTTTTTTTACATTTTTGTTGTGTTTTGCTTGATTGTAAAAGATACACAACTATGGAGGAGTTGGTCTGAGAAGTAAAAGACGTTCATATGTTGTTAATATTCAGTGTTTTATTGTTCATAGTTAATATTGTAAATCCCACTTTCTTCATATTTGCAAAAAAATGTCTGCATAAAAGTGATAATATATCATATTGTATGTGTTTATTACACTTTGCATTCATATTTTGCTGTTTTTTTACATTTTTTTTGTGTTTTGCTGGATTGTAAAATATGTCTATCGAGGAGCGATGTTCATATGTTGTTAATATTCAGTGTTTTATCCTTCATAGTTAATATTGTAAATCCCACTTTCTTCATTTTCATGTACATTTTGGGTGCCTCATTCACTAAAAAACTGTAAAATTACATTCTGTTTTGCTGAAATGTGGGATATGCATTACATTGTATATTGCCCTTTCATTGTCAATGGGGAAAAAATCCTGGAAATTCCGGGAAAAACAGGAATTTTCGGAAAGGGAAAACATTTTTTTTGCGTTCGATATATGGGAAGAGTAGTGTGTGTGTGTGTGTGTGTGTGTGTGTGTGTGTGTGTGTGGTTGCCAGGTCTAAATTGAGTAAAAAGTGGTGCACAATTTTCAGAACTTTGAACATGTTTGTTCATTTGAATGGGAATTTTCTGGAAATTTGGGAAATTTGGGAAAACCCAGATTTTTAAAAATGTTTTCAATGTGGAAAGGTTAGAATTGGTTGAAAACTTTCCAGAAAGAGGTGAAAATAGGGCTTGGGGAAAACCGGGAATTCCTGGAATTTTTTTGAACTTGGAAAAAGGTTAAAACATATCATATTGTAGGTGTTTATTACACTTTGCATTCATATTTTGCAGTTTTTTTACATTTTTGTTGTGTTTTGCTTGATTGTAAAAGATACACAACTATGGAGGAGTTGGTCTGAGAAGTAAAAAAATGTTCATATGTTGTTAATATTCAGTGTTTTATTGTTCATAGTTAATATTGTAAATCCCACTTTCTTCATTTTTGCAAAAAAAATGTCTGCATAAAAGTGATAATATATCATATTGTTGGTGTTTATTACACTTTGCATTCACATTTTGCTGTTTTTTACATTTTTGTTGTGTTTTGCTGGATTGTAAAATATGTCTATCGAGGAGCGATGTTCATATATTGTTAATATTCAGTGTTTTATCCTTCATAGTTAATATTGTAAATCCCACTTTCTTCATTTTCATGTACATTTTGGGTGTCTCATTCACCAAAAAACTGTAAAATTACATTCTGTTTTTTTTTTAAATGTGGGATATGCATTACATTGTATATTGCCCTTTCATTGTCAATGGGGAAAAAATCCTGGAA
>NC_084571.2:40017500-40040000 GCF_033978685.3 Nerophis lumbriciformis | reverse complement strand
ACAATGAAGGCAACACATGATGCAAGTGTCTATATTAGCTATAATAGCCTACTATCAAAATGACTTTAAAAGTCTTGTATAAGTGTTACAATGAAGGAAACACATGATGCAAGTGTCTATATTAGCTATATTAGCCTATTATCAAAATGACATAAGTCTTATATAAGTGTTATAATGAAGGCAACACATGGTGTAAGTGTCTACCGTATTTTTCGGACTATAAGTCGCAGTTTTTTTCATAGTTTGACCGGGCTCCAGTGCGACTTATATATGTTTTTTTTCTTTTTTATTATGCATTTTCGGCAGGTGCGACTTATACTCCGGTGCGACTTATACTCCGAAAAGTACGGTACCGGTATATTAGTTGTATTAGCCTACTATCAAAATGACTTTAACATTCTTATATAAGTGTTATAATGAAGACAACACATGATGTAAGTGTCTATATTAGCTATAATTGCCTACTATCAAAATGACTTTAAAAGTCTTATATAAGTGTTACAATGAAGGCAACACATGATGAAAGTGTCTATATTAGTTATATCAGCCTACTATCAAAAATACTTTAAAAGTCTTATATAAGTGTTATAATGAAGGCAACACATGATGTAAGTGTCTATATTAGCCTACTATCAAAATGACTTTAAAAGTCTTATATAAGTGTTATAATGAAGGCAACACATGATGAAAGAGTCTATATTAGCTATAATTGCCTACTATCAAAAATACTTTAAAAGTCTTATATAAGTGTTATAATGAAGGCAACACATGATGAAAGTGTCTATATTAGTTACATTAGCCTACTATCAAAATGACTTTAAAAGTCTTATATAAGTGTTATAATGAAGACAACACATGATGTAAGTGTCTATATTAGCTATATTAGCCTACTATCAAAATTACTTTAAAAATCTTATATAAGTGTTACAATGAAGGCAACACATGATGAAAGTGTCTATATTAGTTATATTAGCCTACTATCAAAAATACTTTAAATGTCTTATATAAGTGTTATAATGAAGGCAACACGTGATGTAAGTGTCTATATTAGTTATATTAACCTACTATCAAAATGACATTAAAAGTCTTATATACGTATTATAATGAAGACAACACATGATGTAAGTGTCTATATTAGTTTTATTAGCCTACTATCAAAATGCCTTTAAAAGTCTTATATATAAGACTTTTAAAGGCATTTTGATAGTAGGCTAATATAACTAAAATAGACACTTACATTCAAGTGTTGCCTTCATTATAACACATATGTGTTATAATGAAGGCAACACATGATGTAAGTGTCTGTATTAGCCTACTATCAAAATGACTTTAAAAGTCTTATATAAGTGTTATAATGAAGGCAACACATGACGAAAGTGTCTATATTAGCCTACTATCAAAATGACTTTAAAAGTCTTATATAAGTATTATAATGAAGACAACACATGATGTAAGTGTCTATATTAGCCTACTGTCAAAATGACTTTACAAGTCTTATATAAGTGTTATAATGAAGGCAACACATGATAAAAGTGTCTATATTAGTTATATTAGCCTACTATCAAAATACTTTAAAAGTCTTATATAAGTGTTATAATGAAGGCAACATGTGATGTAAGTGTCTATATTAGTTATATTAACCTACTATCAAAATGACATCAAAAGGCTTATATAAGTGTTATAATAAAGGCAACACGTGATGTAAGTGTCTATATTTGTTAGCCTACTATCAAAATGACATTAAAAGTCTTATAAAAGTGTTATAATAAAGGCAACACATGATGTAAGTGTCTATATTAGTCAGCCTACTATCAAAATGACATTAAAAGTCTTATAAAAGTGTTATAATAAAGGCAACACATGATGCAAGTGTCTACATTAGCTATAATTGCCTACTATCAAAATGACTTTAAAAGTCTTATATAAGTGTTATAATGAAGGCAACACATGATGTAAGTGTCTATATTAGCTATAATTGCCTACTATCAAAATGACTTTAAAAGTCTTATATAAGTGTTATAATGAAGAAAACACATGATGAAAGTGTCTATATTAGTTATATTAGCCTACTATCAAAACGACTTTAAAATTCTTATATAAGTGTTATAATGAAGACAACACATGATGTAAGTGTCTATATTAGCCTACTATCAAAATGACTTTAAAAGTCTTATATAAGTGTTATATGAAGGCAACACATGATGAAAGTGTCTATATTAGCTATAATTGCCTACTATCAAAAATACTTAAAATGTCTTATATAAGTGTTATAATGAAGGCAACACATGGTGTAAGTGTCTATATTAGTTATATTAGCCTACTATCAAAATGACTTTAAAATTCTTATATAAGTGTTATAATGAAGACAACACATGATGAAAATGTCTATATTAGTTATATTAACCTACTGTCAAAATGACATTAAAAGTCTTATATAAGTGTTATAATGAAGGCAACACATGATGAAAGTGTCTATATTAGTTATATTAGCCTACTATCAAAATGACTTTAAAAGTCTTATATAAGTGTTATAATGAAGACAACACATGATGTAAGTGTCTATATTAGTTTTATTAGCCTACTATCAAAAATACTTTAAAAGTCTTATATAAGTGTTATAATGAAGACAACACATGATGAAAGTGTCTATATTAGTTATATTAGCCTACTATCAAAATGCCTTTAAAAGTCTTTCATATGAGACTTTTAAAGGCATTTTGATAGTAGGCTAATATAACTAAAATAGACACTTACATCAAGTGTTGCCTTCATTATAACACATATGTGTTATAATGAAGGCAACACATGATGTAAGTGTCTATATTAGCCTACTATCAAAATGACTTTAAAAGTCTTATATAAGTATTATAATGAAGACAACACATGATGTAAGTGTCTATATTAGCCTACTATCAAAATGACTTTAAAAGTCTTATATAAGTGTTATAATGAAGGCAACACATGATGTAAGTGTCTATATTAGCCTACTATCAAAATGACTTTAAAAGTCTTATATAAGTATTATAACGAAGACAACACATGATGTAAGTGTCTATATTAGCCTACTATCAAAATGACTTTAAAAGTATTATATAAGTGTTATAATGAAGGCAACACATGATGAAAGTGTCTATATTAGTTATATTAGCCTACTATCACAATTACTTTAAAAGTCTTATATAAGTGTTATAATGAAGACAACACATGATGTAAGTGTCTATATTAGTTATATTAACCTACTATCAAAATGACATTAAAAGTCTTATAAAAGTGTTATAATAAAGGCAACACGTGACGTAAGTGTCTATATTTGTTAGCCTACTATCAAAATGACATTAAAAGTCTTATAATAAAGGCAACACGTGATGTAAGTGTCTATATTAGTTAGCCTACTATCAAAATTACATTAAAAGTCTTATATAAGTGTTATAATGAAGACAACACATGACGTAAGTGTCTATATTAGCTATATTAGCCTACTATCAAAATGATAATCATTTATCAAAGCCGTAATCTGAGAACAGAGTTGTAATGCACCCCCCCCAAAAAACAAATGAAAGTAAAACAATACTGGGGTGAAATAAGTGGTGCATAAAATAATACACAGACAGTGTGAGGAATTATGACGTCATAATGTAGACGATTAGTACAGTGTTTTTAGTACAGTGTTTTTCACTAGTGTGCCGCGGCATACCAATAAAACGTTTGAAAGGTTTGAAACAGTAGCCTATAGGTATACCTGGGAAAAATGTATCTTTAGTTTTAGCCGTACATTAAGCTGCTAAGCATGCTCTACTTATTTTCACCAGCAAAACCATTGCTAGCGTTGGTTGTTGTTGGTTTTAGTCTTAGTTTTCTGACAGTGCTGACGCTAACTACATGATTGTTGTGATATTGTACGCAGGCATGACCTACTTCTTCCTGAAAATAGCCTAATTTATGTGTAAAATGTATGGAGCCCCTAAAAGGACATGGGGGATTTTTTTTTTGCAAGAGATTTTTTTATTTTTTAGACGTGTATCTTGTGTGCACGATACACTCTTTATGTAGTTATAAAAAATAATAATATTTTTTTTATAATTTTTTTTATTTTTATACTTTTTATTTTAATTTTATTTTTATTTTTTATTTTATTTTATTTTATAATTATAAATTAATATTTTATAATAGATTTTATATATATTTATTATATATTTTTTAATTTTATATTTTATATTTATATTTTATAATTATAATTTATATTATAATTTATATTTTATAATTTTATAATTTATATTTGATAATTTATATTTTATATTTATATTTTATCATTTATAATTTATAATTTATATTTTTTATATTTTTTTAAATATTTTTTTATATTTTATAATTTATATTTTATAATTATAATTATAATTTATTTTATTTTATTTTTTATTTTATTTTATTTTATTTTATATTTTATTTTATTATATTTTATATTTTATATTTTATATTTTATATTTTATATTTTATATTTTATATTTTATTTATATTTTATTTTATATTTATATTTTATAATTTATAATTTATATTTTTTATATATTTTTTTTATTTTTTTTTAATATTTTATAATTTATATTTTATAATTATAATTATAATTTAATTCATTTTTTATTTTATTTTTATTTTTATTTTATTTTATTTTTATTTTTATAATTTTTATTTATTTTTATAATTTTTATTTTTATATAGACATTTTTATAATTTTTTTAATTTATTTATTTATTTTATTTTTATATATATATATATTTTTTTAGACATGTATCTCGTACGCATGAGAAACTTTCTCGTGCGCACGAGTCTAAAAAAAAAAAATAATAATAATTTTTTTTTTTATAACTTTATAAGAAGTTTCTCGTGCGCACAAGATACATGTTTAAAAAAATAATAATAATAATAATAATTATAAAAAAATGTTTTCCCCCCATGTCCCTTTAGGGGCTCTGTAAAAATGTGTTGGTTAGAGCAGTGTGCAGGTGTGTTAATTCCACCACTGCATATATCGGTATCAATTGATATCGGAATCGGTAAATAAGAGTTGGACAATATCGGCAAAAAAGCCATTATCGGACATCTCTAGTTTGAAGTCATATCCAACAATTATGTCAAGTATTTGATGAGAACCACCATCATTTTTTAACATTTTCTGCTGGATTTTGTCAGTGAAAACATTGTGCCTTGGCTCCAAAAAAAAGGTTGTAAAAACACAGCTTTAGCACATGTTTCCTTGCACGGCGGCCAACTTACCGATGTTGGGCGCTCGGTCGGAGAAGCGGCTGCCATACATGTTGTTGGCCAGCAGGAAGGCGCCTTTCTCCAGGATGTCCACCAGCATGGTGGCGGTGTGCGCCTGCTCCGTGCTGTTCATGTCCTGCCAGGAGTCCAGCGCCTCGGGCCGGAGGAGGTTGTCCACCGTCTGCACCACTGCCTGACACCAGCAGGGGGCAGATTGTGTGTGTGTTAGCACTTCCTCCCCGCACCGTCATACACAAGTTACACATTTGATGAATGGTGTGGTTCTCTTTCACACCACTGCTGGGACTCTTTCTGCTGGTAAAATCGTCTCCCGGTGATGTTTTTGTTTAGGGTTGAAATAAAAATGTGCATACAGTCGAGCCTTCTTGCAGCCAAGGAGTCGTGTTATATTACTGTGTGTGGAGGAAAGGTCAGGACATGCTGAAGAAAGTCACATTTCATCGTTACAAGGACACACACACACACACACACACACACACACACACACACACACACACACGGAATATTACCTTACAGCTTTCTGAGAAGCAGAGATATTGCAGAGATATTGTAAAAGGTAACACAAGCTGTTTCATACTAGTGTCAAATGAAGTTTTCCCAGAAGCAGACAATATTGTGTATGTATTGTGTATGTATTGTGTCTTCATCATGCAGTGTGGAGAGGTATACTCAAGACAGTCTGTGGAATGCTTTCCCTGACCACCTGAGGGCACCACAGACTGTGGATGCTTTTATGTGATGATTTTTATTTTTATGAATTTTTCTATTATCTTTTTATTATTATTATTTTTTTCAATACACTGTAGCACTTTGAGGTTGTTTTCTCAATGTAAAGTGCTTTTTACAAACAAAATCTATTATTATTATTTTACAAAAATGATATAATTTCAAATGCACCGCTGCTGGGCAAACACACGTGACCAACGTATACAATTGTCCTTACTTTCTTATAGTAGGGAAGAAATAGGCCAATTTTTAATTATTCTCTCTTTTTATGTCCACACACTGTGTCTGCTTGTAAGTACTCTGTGTGTGTGCGCTGCCGAACATGCTCCTCTGCTCGTAAAACCAGCAATGTCACCACCTGACGATATCGTCATGCCCGCTAAAAAAAAAAGAAGGGGGGGGTACCGGTATTTTTAGAGGCGGTACAGTAAAAAAAAAAAAAGAAAAAAAAAGAAAGAAAAAAAATAAATGTATAAAAAAATATATAAAATAAAGAGGCGGACAGTAAAAAAAAAAAAAAAGCACAAAAAAAAGAAAAATAAAAAGGGAAAAAAAAGAAAGAAAAAAATAAATGTATAAAAGAATATATAAAATAAAGAGGCGGACAGTAAAAAAAAAAAAAAAAAAGAACAAAAAAAAGAACAAAAAAAAGGAAAAAAAAAGAAAGAAAAAAAATCTATTAAAAAAATAAAGAGGCGGTATAGTACCGAATATGATTCATTAGTACTGCGGTACTACCGTACAACCATAATTCCCATATATAAAATAAATGTATAAAAAAATATATAAAATAAAGAGGCGGACAGTAAAAAAAAAAAAGAAAAAAAAAAAAGAACAAAAAAAAAGGAAAACAAAAGAAAGAAAAAAGAAAGAAAAAAAAAAATGTATAAAAATATATATAAAATAAAGAGGCGGACAGTTAAAAAAAAAAAAAAAGAACAAAAAAAAGAACAAAAAAAAGGAAAAAAAAAGAAAGAAAAAAGAAAGAAAAAAAATAAATGTATAAAAAAATATATAAAATAAAGAGGCGGACTGTAAAAAAAAAAAAAAAAGAACAAAAAAAAGGGAAAAAAAAAGGAAAAAAAAAAGAAAGAAAAAAAATCTATTAAAAAAATAAAGAGGCGGTATAGTACCGAATATGATTCATTAGTACTGCGATACTACCGTACAACCATAATTCCCATATAGATGAAGAATGACTCAAAATCCTCGCCAAGAAAACTATTTTTGTGTCATTCTCGCCATATCTGGGTCTAAATTGGCTGTCAAAGTGTACCAACTTGTCGGAATACGTCCTCATCCTTCTACTATCCAGGTGAGAGGCATGATTCATCATCTGGAATAAAAATTGACGAGCAAGGCAACGAGGAAGCGGCGAATCCGTCGATGCCGTCAGCGCTGTAAATAGTCTGTGTCTGCTTGTAAGTACTCTGTGTGTGTGCGCTGCCGAACATGCTCCTCTGCTCGTAAAACCAGCAATGTCACCACCTGAAGATATCGTCATGCCCGCTAAAAAAAGAAAGAAGGGGGGTTGGGGTGGGGGTACCGGTACTTTTTAGAGGCGGTACAGTAAAAAAAAAATTAAAAAAAAGAAAGAAAAAAAATAAATGTATAAAAAAATATATAAAATCAAGAGGCGGACAGTAAAAAAAAAAAAAGAACAAAAAAAAAAGAAAAAAAAAAAGGGAAAAAAAAGACAGAAAAAAAATAAATGTATAAAAAAATATATAAAATAAAGAGGCGGACAGTAAAAAAAAAAAAAAAAAAAGAACAAAAAAAAGAACAAAAAAAAGGAAAAAAAAAAGAAAGAAAAAAAATCTATTCAAAAAATAAAGAGGCGGTATAGTACCGAATATGATTCATTAGTACTGCGGTACTACCGTACAACCATAATTCCCATATAGATGAAGAATGACTCAAAATCCTCGCCAAGAAAATTATTTTTGTGTCATTCTCGCCATATCTGGGTCTAAATTGGCTGTCAAAGTGGACCAACTTGTCGGAATACGTCCTCGTCCTTCTACTATCCAGGTGAGAGGCATGATTCATCATCTGGAATAAAAATTGACGAGCAAGGCAACGAGGAAGCGGCGAATCCGTCGATGCCGTCAGCGCTATAAATAGTCTGTCTACACACTGTGTCTGCTTGTAAGTACTCTGTGTGTGTGCGCTGCCCAACATGCTCCTCTGCTCGTAAAACCAGCAATGTCACCACCTGACGATATCGTCATGCCCGCTAAAAAAAAAAAAAGGGGGGTGGGGGTGGGGGTACCGGTACTTTTTAGAGGCGGTACAGTAAAAAAAAAAAAAAAAAAAAAAAGAAAGAAAAAAAATAAATGTATAAAAAAATATATAAAATAAAGAGGCGGAGAGTAAAAAAAAAAAAAGAACAAAAAAAAGAACCAAAAAAAGGAAAAAAAAAGAAAGAAAAAAATTAAATGTATAAAAAAATATATAAAATAAAGAGGCGGACAGTAAAAAAAAAAAAAAGAACAAAAAAAAAGAACAAAAAAAAAGAACAAAAAAAAAGGAAAAAAAAAGAAAGAAAAAAGAAAGAAAAAAAATAAATGTATAAAAATATATATAAAATAAAGAGGCGGACAGTAAAAAAAAAAAAAAAAAAAAAGAACAAAAAAAAAGAACAAAAAAAAGGAAAAAAAAAAGAAAGAAAAAAAATAAATGTATAAAAAAATATATAAAATAAAGAGGCGGACAGTAAAAAAGAACAAAAAAAAGAACAAAAAAAAGAACAAAAAAAAGGAAAAAAAAAAGAAAGAAAAAAATCTATTAAAAATATAAAGAGGCGGTATAGTACCGAATATGATTCATTAGTACTGCGGTACTACCGTACAACCATAATTCCCATATAGATGAAGAATGACTCAAAAATCCTCGCCAAAAAAACTATTTTTGTGTCATTCTCGCCATATCTGGGTCTAAATTGGCTGTCAAAGTGTACCAACTTGTCGGAATACGTCCTCGTCCTTCTACTATCCAGGTGAGAGGCATGATTCATCATCTGGAATAAAAATTGACGAGCAAGGCAACGAGGAAGCGGCGAATCCGTCGATGCCGTCAGCGCTATAAATAGTCTGTCTACACACTGTGTCTGCTTGTAAGTACTCTGTGTGTGTGCGCTGCCGAACATGCTCCTCTGCTCGTAAAACCAGCAATGTCACCACCTGACGATATCGTCATGCCCGCTAAAAAAAAAAGAAAAAAAGGGGGGTGGGGGTGGGGGTACCGGTACTTTTTAGAGGCGGTACAGTAAAAAAAATAAATAAATAAATAAATAAAGAAAAAAAATAAATGTATAATAAAATATATAAAATAAAGAGGCGGACAGTAAAAAAAAAAAAGAACAAAAAAAATTTAAAAAAAAAGGAAAAAAAAGAAAGAAAAAAAATAAATGTATAAAAAAATATATGAAATAAAGAGGCGGAGAGTAAAAAAAAAAAAAAAGAACAAAAAAAAAGAACAAAAAAAAGGAAAAAAAAAAGAAAGAAAAAAAATCTATTCAAAAAATAAAGAGGCGGTATAGTACCGAATATGATTCATTAGTACTGCGGTACTACCGTACAACCATAATTCCCATATATAAAATAAATGTATAAAAAAATATATAAAATAAAGAGGCGGACAGTAAAAAAAAAAAAAGAACAAAAAAAAGAACAAAAAAAAAGGAAAAAAAAAGAAAGAAAAAAGAAAGAAAAAAAATAAATGTATAAAAATATATATGAAATAAAGAGGCGGACAGTAAAAAAAAAAAAAAAAAGAACAAAAAAAAGAACAAAAAAAAGGAAAAAAAAAGAAAGAAAAAAGAAAGAAAAAAAATAAATGTATAAAAAATAAAATAAAATAAAGAGGCGGACAGTAAAAAAAAAAAAAAAAAGAACAAAAAAAAGAACAAAAAAAAGGAAAAAAAAAAGAAAGAAAAAAATCTATTAAAAAAATAAAGAGGCGGTATAGTACTGAATATGATTCATTAGTACTGCGGTACTACCGTACAACCATAATTCCCATATAGATGAAGAATGACTCAAAATCCTCGCCAAGAAGACTATTTTTGTGTCATTCTCGCCATATCTGGGTCTAAATTGGCTGTCAAAGTGTACCAACTTGTCGGAATACGTCCTCACCCTTCTACTATCCAGGTGGTCAGCGCTATAAATAGTCTGTCAACACACTGTGTCTGCTTGTAAGTACTCTGTGTGTGTGCGCTGCCGAACATGCTCCTCTGCTCGTAAAACCAGCAATGTCACCACCTGACGATATCGTCATGCCCGCTAAAAAAAAAAAAAAGGAGGGTGGGGGTGGGGGTACCGGTACTTTTTAGAGGCGGTACAGTAAAAAAAAAAGAAAAAAAAAAAAAAAGTATAAAAAAATATATAAAATAAAGAGGCGGACAATAAAAAAAAAAAAGAACAAAAAAAAGGGAAAAAAAAGAAAGAAAAAAAATAAATGTATAAAAAAATATATAAAATAAAGAGGCGGTACAGTAAAAAAAAATAAAAATTAAAAAAAAATAAATAAAAAAAAATAAAAATAAATGTATAAAAAAATATATAAAATAAAGAGGCGGACAGTAAAAAAAAAAAGAACAAAAAAAAGAACAAAAAAAAGGAAAAAAAAAGAAAGAAAAAAAATAAATGTATAAAAAAATATATAAAATAAAGAGGCGGACAGTAAAAAAAAAAAAAAAGAACAAAAAAAAGGAAAAAAAAAAGAAAGGAAAAAAATCTATTAAAAAAATAAAGAGGCGGTATAGTACCGAATATGATTCATTAGTACTGCGGTACTACCGTACAACCATAATTCCCATATAGATGAAGAATGACTCAAAATCCTCGCCAAGAAAACTATTTTTGTGTCATTCTCGCCATATCTGGGTCTAAATTGGCTGTCAAAGTGGACCAACTTGTCGGAATACGTCCTCGTCCTTCTACTATCCAGGTGAGAGGCATGATTTATCATCTGGAATAAAAATTGACGAGCAAGGCAACAAGGAAGCGGCGAATCCGTCTACACACTGTGTCTGCTTGTAAGTACTCTGTGTGTGTGCGCTGCCGAACATGCTCCTCTGCTCGTAAAACCAGCAATGTCACCACCTGACGATATCGTCATGCCCGCTAAAAAAAAAAAAAGGGGGGTGGGGGTGGGGGTACCGGTACTTTTTAGAGGCGGTACAGTAAAAAAAAAAGAAGAAAAAAAAAGTATAAAAAAATATATAAAATAAAGAGGCGGACAGTAAAAAAAAAAAAAGAAAAAAAAAAGGGAAAAAAAAGAAAGAAAAAAAATAAATGTATAAAAAAATATACAAAATAAAGAGGCGGACAGTAAAAAAAAAAAAAAAAAGAAAAAAAAAAAAAAAAAGAAAAAAAATAAATGTATAAAAAAATATATAAAATAAAGAGGCGGACAGTAAAAAAAAAAAAGAACAAAAAAAAGAACAAAAAAAATGAAAAAAAAAGAAAGAAAAAAAATAAATGTATAAAAAAATATATAAAATAAAGAGGCGGACAGTAAAAAAAAAAAAAAAGAACAAAAAAAAGAACAAAAAAAAGAAAGAAAAAAAATCTATTAAAAAAATAAAGAGGCGGTATAGTACCGAATATGATTCATTAGTACTGCGGTACTACCGTACAACCATAATTCCCATATAGATGAAGAATGACTCAAAATCCTCGCCAAGAAAACTATTTTTGTGTCATTCTCGCCGTATCTGGGTCTAAATTGGCTGTCAAAGTGGACCAACTTGTCGGAATACGTCCTCATCCTTCTACTATCCAGGTGGTCAGCGCTATAAATAGTCTGTCAACACACTGTGTCTGCTTGTAAGTACTCTTGTGTGTGCGCGCTGCCCAACATGCTCCTCTGCTCGTAAAACAGAGTATCGTTTTTTGATCGATTAGTACCGCGCTACTATACTAGTACCGGTATACCGTACAAGCCTACTATACAAACATATTGTTATGCATCCAGGTTATTGTAGTCTCACACATTTGTTGTTGTGATGATTCAAAGCCCTGAGTAAAGTAGAACAAAGTAAAACGTCAGACAGAAAAGGAACAAAGCAGAGCGATAAAAGGCTACGATGACGTAACGACCGGAGAGGGGAATGAATATTAAATCGAGGAAAAAATGTTTCCCACTAAAAAAAAAACCCAACATCTTGGCACTGGATGATTGCTTGTGAGGTGTGTTATTATGTTTTGTGTCCATATATTGCACAGCTCTTCATCGCCAGCTACAAATTCCAGGTGACAAGCAATAAAAAAAGAAAAAAAGCAAGTCTTCCTGGAGGATTGACTTCCCCCTCCAGTTCTCGCACGTCTCAGAGGCATTTACTGCAAAGCTGGCGGATAAAAAAACAAAAAAACAAGGAACATCTACCTGGATGTAGGCCCGACAGGTGCGCTCTCGCTTCTGGAACTGAAGACAAAAACCAAGATTAAAAGACAAAAAAGGAGGGGATGGTGATGCTGGCGTGTGCACCTTACCTTGTTGTAGTTGCGTGTCGCCGACTCCTTGTTGCCGGGCCTGAGGGACTGCAGCTGAGCGTCCAGGATGTCCAGCAGCTGCTCGATCAGTCGCACCGACGAGCTGATGTCCCCCGCCTGGACCCGCCCTCGCGTGTGGTTGGCCAGCTCCATGGCGATGTTGGCGGCGTTTTCCCCGCTCTTTATCTGCACGGGAACACACTTTTACTTTTACTGGGACTCTAACGGCGCATGTGATCACATTTGTTGGTACGATGCACAGGCCAGGTAGAGAGACCTTAGGACAGTGTGGTCATACGTCTACTCCAGGGGTCAGCAACCCGCGGCTCATATATATATATATATATATATATATATATATATATATATATATATATATATATATATATATATATATATATATATATATGTATGTGTGGGAAAAAAAATCACAAGACTATTTCATCTCTACAGGCCTGTTTCATGAGGGGGGGTTCCCTCAATCATCAGGAGATTTTAATGGGAGCATTCACATACCATGGTTTATATAGGGCACAGAGTGGGTGGGTACAGGCTGGCGTAGGGGCGTGGTGATTGGCTCATGTGTTACCTAGGAGGTGTTTCCGTCTGTGGCGGCATGCTGTTACAATTTCGCTGCGCTTGTTGAGGGATGACAGGTCTGGACGGTAAATAATAAACAGTTTCTCTTTCAAGCATCTTTTATTACCACTATTGTAAGGTGTGCTGGATGCAAGAATTTGCCATGTTATTGAATATTCAACATTATTGTCTTTGAGGTCCCAAATGTGTCTGCTGAGTTCTGTGGTATTCCGCAGGTTTTGGTTCCTGAAAGAAGCCTTGTGATTGTTCCATCTGGTTTTAAACTCTCCCTCGGTTAATCCTACATATGTGTCGGATGTGTTAATGTCCTTGCGTGTTACCTTAGATTGGTAGACAACTGATGTTTGTAAGCACCCCCCGTTGAGCGGGCAATCAGGTTTCTTTCGACAGTTGCAGTCTTTGTTGGCCTACGGATCACGATTGAAGCCAACAAGCAAACCGTCAACTTCCTTGACGTCACGTTCAACCTGAGAAATAACAGCTACCAACCATTCACGAAACCCAACACAACACTCCAATACGTGCACCATGACAGCAACCACCCACCCACCACCACGAAAAGAATACCTACCGGAATTAATAAAAGGCTATCGATGCTGTCATCTAGCAAAGCTGAATTTGACCAAGCAACCCCCCCGTACCAAAAAGCCCTTGATGAAAGCGGATACAATTTCACCCTCACCTATGAACCCACGCCAGGAAACCAACCAAAAAAGAACAGAAAACGAAACGACATCATCTGGTACAACCCCCCATACAGCAAAAACCTCTCAACTAACAATTGGACACAAATTCCTCAATCTGATTGACAAACACTTTCCCAAAGACAACACCCTAAGAAAAGTATTCAACAAGAACAACATTAAATTGAGCTACAGCTGTATGAACAATATACGACAAATTATCTCAAACCACAACAAAACAATTGCAAATGAGCCGTCGGCCCCCGGACAGAGCGACTCCAAAACCAACAAAGGCTGCAACTGTTGAAAGAAACCTGATTGCCCTCTCAACGGGGGGTGCTTACAAACATCAGTTGTCTACCAATCTAAGGTAACACGCAAGGACATTAACACATCCGACACATATGTAGGATTAACCGAGGGAGAATTCAAAACCAGATGGAACAATCACAAGAACCAAAACCTGCGGAATACCACAAAACTCAGCAAACACATTTGGGACCTCAAAGACAATAATGTTGAATATTCAATAACATGGCAAATTCTTGCATCCAGCACACCTTACAATAGTGGTAATAAAAGATGCAACCTATGCTTGAAAGAGGAACTGTTTATTATTTACCGTCCAGACCTGTCATCCCTCAACAAGCGCAGCGAAATTGTAACAGCATGCCGCCACAGACGGAAACACCTCCTAGGTAACACATGAGCCAATCACCACGCCCCTAGGCCAGCCTGTACCCACCCACTCTGTGCCCTATATAAACCATGGTATGCGAATGCTCCCATTAAAATCTCCTGATGATTGAGGGAACCCCCCCTCATGAAACAGGCCTGTAGAGATGAAATAGTCTTGTGATTTTTTTTCCCACACATACATATATATATATATATATATATATATATATGTATATATGTATATATATATATATATATATATATATATATATATATATATATATATATATATATATATATATATATATATATATATATATATATATATATATATATATATATGAAACAGGCCTGTAGAGATGAAATAGTCTTGTGATTTTTTTTCCCACACATACATATATATATATATATATATATATATATATATGTATATATGTATATATATATATATATATATATATATATATATATATATATATATATATATATATATATATATATATATATATATATATATATATATATATATATATATATATATGTATGTGTGGGGAAAAAAAAATCACAAGACTATTTCATCTCTACAGGCCTGTTTCCCACACATACATATATATATATATATATATATATATATATATATATATATATATGTATATATATATATATATATATATATATATATATATATATATATATATATATATATATATGTATGTGTATATATATATATATATATATATATATATATATATATATATATATATATATATATATATATATATATATATATATGTATGTGTGGGGGAAAAAAAATCACAAGACTATTTCATCTCTACAGGCCTGTTTCATGAGGGGGGGTTCCCTCAATCATCAGGAGATTTTAATGGGAGCATTCACATACCATGGTTTATATAGGGCACAGAGTGGGTGGGTACAGGCTGGCGTAGGGGCGTGGTGATTGGCTCATGTGTTACCTACCTAGGAGGTGTTTCCGTCTGTGGCGGCATGCTGTTACAATTTCGCTGCGCTTGTTGAGGGATGACAGGTCTGGACGGTAAATAATAAACAGTTTCTCTTTCAAGCATAGGTTGCATCTTTTATTACCACTATTGTAAGGTGTGCTGGATGCAAGAATTTGCCATGTTATTGAATATTCAACATTATTGTCTTTGAGGTCCCAAATGTGTTTGCTGAGTTCTGTGGTATTTCGCAGGTTTTGGTTCCTGAAAGAAGCCTTGTGATTGTTCCATCTGGTTTTGAATTCTCCCTCGGTTAATCCTACATATGTGTCGGATGTGTTAATGTCCTTGCGTGTTACCTTAGATTGGTAGACAACTGATGTTTGTAAGCACCCCCCGTTGAGAGGGCAATCAGGTTTCTTTCGACAGTTGCAGTCTTTGTTGGCCTACGGATCACGATTGAAGCCAACAAGCAAACCGTCAACTTCCATGACGTCACTTTCAACCTGAGAAATAACAGCTACCAACCATTCACGAAACCCAACACAACACTCCAATACGTGCACCATGACAGCAACCACCCACCCACCACCACGAAAAGAATACCTACCGGAATTAATAAAAGGCTATCGATGCTGTCATCTAGCAAAGCTGAATTTGACCAAGCAACCCCCCCGTACCAAAAAGCCCTTGATGAAAGCGGATACAATTTCACCCTCACCTATGAACCCACGCCAGGAAACCAACCAAAAAAGAACAGAAAACGAAACGACATCATCTGGTACAACCCCCCATACAGCAAAAACGTCTCAACTAACATTGGACACAAATTCCTCAATCTGATTGACAAACACTTTCCCAAAGACAACAACCTAAGAAAAGTATTCAACAAGAACAACATTAAATTGAGCTACAGCTGTATGAACAATATACGACAAATCATCTCAAACCACAACAAAACAATTGCAAATGAGCCGTCGGCCCCCCGGCAGAGCGACTCCAAAACCAACAAAGACTGCAACTGTCGAAAGAAACCTGATTGCCCTCTCAACGGGGGGTGCTTACAAACATCAGTTGTCTACCAATCTAAGGTAACACGCAAGGACATTAACACATCCGACACATATGTAGGATTAACCGAGGGAGAGTTTAAAACCAGATGGAACAATCACAAGGCTTCTTTCCGTGGCCGGGGGCTCGTAACAGGGGTCACTCCGCGCGCTCCGCCCGCGCAGCTTACCTGCCCGCCACCCCCGTGGCCGGGGGCGCGTAACAGGGGTCACTCCGTGCGCAGTGCGCTCACGAAAGGGGTGGGGCTCACCCTGGTTGATATAGACAGCAGCTAGGACGGTGGCCATGGAAGTCGGAACCCGCTAAGGAGTGTGTAACAACCCACCTGCCGAATCAACTAGCCCTGAAAATGGATGGCGCTGGAGCGTCGGGCCCATATACCCGGCCGTCGCCGGCAGCGAGACGCGCTTGGAGGTGCGCTCAGCGCGGCTCCCATATGATTGCGCACTGGTGTGCGTCTGGGTCGTGACAGCGTGGCACGAGAATGTCTGTGCTGCATTGGATCAGTCTCCTTTCTTTAACAGGCAAAAGCTTTATAACCTCACTAATGCCTTGCATCGTCTATATTAGATATATAACAACGGGCGGGTGCGGGCGGGTGCGGTTCTGATCAAATGTTACATCGGGTGGATGGCGGATGGTTGACGACTTTCTGATGCGGTTGCGGATGAAATAATTGCCTATCCGCGCATCTCTACTGGATACATATAACAATTTAATAATTTGTTTTTCTTTTTACAAAAATTAGATTTTAAATAGATTCAGGCGGGTGGCAGTTAAATGTTGTTACCCACATACGAAAAACGAGCAGGCACCTGCTCCATATGCCACAACAGAAGAAAAAAAAAAAAAGAGATGGACACTTTTACGGAGCGGAGAAGGGACGCCTCGCCGGGGTCCGGGACCGAGGCCCCTTCCCCCGAGAGGGCCCCACCGGGAGCCGTAGCTGAGGCGATCCGCGAGAAGGGCCCGACGCACGTCCAGGGTCACCACCGCGCCCACCGCACCGACACCCCGCCTCGTCCGCCTTTGCCGCGGCCGGCGTCACGCGCAGCAGGTAAGCAGCTTACCTGCCCGCCACCCCCGTGGCCGGGGGCTCGTAACAGGGGTCACTCCGCGCGCTCCGCCCGCGCAGCTTACCTGCCCGCCACCCCTGTTTCCGGGGGCGCGTAACAGGGGTCACTCCGCGCGCGAAAGGGGTGGGGCTCACCCTGGTTGATATAGACAGCAGGACGGTGGCCATGGAAGTCGGAACCCGCTAAGGAGTGTGTAACAACCCACCTGCCGAATCAACTAGCCCTGAAAATGGATGGCGCTGGAGCGTCGGGCCCATATACCCGGCCGTCGTCGGCAGCGAGACGCGCTTGGAGGTGCGCTCAGCGCGGCTCCCATATGATTGCGCACTGGTGTGCGTCTGGGTCGTGACAGCGTGGCACGCGAATGTCTGTGCTGCATTGGATCAGTCTCCTTTCTTTAACAGGCAAAAGCTTTATAACCTCACTAATGCCTTGCATCGTCTATATTAGATATATAACAACGGGCGGGTGCGGTTCTGATCAAATGTTAGATCGGGTGGATGGCGGATGGTTGACGACTTTCTGATGCGGTTGCGGATGAAATAATTGCCTATCCGCGCATCTCTACTGGATACATATAACAATTTAATATTTTTTTTTTCTTTTTCCTTTTTTTCTTTCCATAATCTAGTGACCGCACGTCACTGATCAGAATGTATGCAGAGTGCGAACATGCGTACAAATTGTCAGGCGCGTTGCTATCAGCGACTTTGCCTCAAATTGCCGGCTGTTCTTTAATCAAGTGAAAGAACCGACATTTTTGTCTCTGAAAACCTTTGTTGAGCTCCAAAGTTCCCCCAGGCTGCTCCATCCCAGCTGGCCTCGCAAACAAACCTTGTCCAGCACGCCGTGAAGTCCGCCCGGCCGGCACACTTCGCAAATCACAGCCAGAGCGCGACGCCGCTTCGCCTGCCGCCATTGATTTTGGCCAAAAAGCGAGCGGCGTGATGGATTATTGGCACCGTGATACATTTGACTGGCAGGCTCAAGAAGCCACGTGCACAAACTCAGCTGCTGATGCAAATGAAAGCCTAATAGAGAAATACTTTGCAGGACACAAACCAACTAGTATTTCAAGCTTGTATTGATTTCTTTAATCGTCTTGCTGAAATAAGCAGGGGCGTCCGTGATAACGTTGCTTGGACGGCGACATGCAGTATGTTGCTCCAAAACCTTTCAGCATAAATAGTGCCTCAACTTTCTCAGTCTTTTTTTCCACTTGTGCCAGCTTTTTTTGGAAACATGTTGCAGGCATCAAATTCCAAATATTTGCAAAAAAAAATAACAAAGTTTACCAGTTCGAACATTAAGTATCTTGTCTTTGCAGTCTATTCAATTGAATGCAAGTTGATAAGGATTAGCAAATCATTGTATTCTCTTTTTATAACTTTCATTTTCTAAAGAAAGAAAGTGAAGTGAATTATATTTATATAGCGTTTTTCTCTAATGACTCAAAGCACTTTTACATAGTGAAAGTGACATTTAAAGCAGTGTGGGTGGCACTGGGAGAAGGTGGGTAAAGTGTCTTGCCCAAGGACACAACGGCAGAGACGAGGATGGCGGAAGCGGGGATCGAACCTGGAACCCTCAAGTTGCTGGCACGTCCACTCTACCAACATTGTAATGTTAATGCAAAAAGTTGTAATGGTACAAACAAATCATATTTTTTTTCAAATCTTATTGTATTACTATTATTGTAATGAAAAATGTTTAAGTCATCATTTTCCAGGATTTTTTAAATTTTATTTTAAAATTATATTTTTCATTTAAATAATGTGTGCGTATTAGCATTTTTTTTTCTTCTATTTTTACAGGATTTTTTAAATTTTTTTTTATCCTGTTAAAAATGTGATCTCATTAAATAAAGATTGATTTATTTTCCCTCAAAAATGTTGGATTGTTAATATAATTAAGTAGTAATATGTCCCGAAAAAGTCGTAATGAGATAAGCTTAACGGCAAATGTTATTTTCTAAAAAAAATAAGTCCTAATGTTTTGTATACTGTCGGAGGCAGATATTTACATATATCTGAATTTAAGTTGTACTTCTTTCATTTCTTAGTCATATTTGAAAACAGCTGGTGTTTTCCATTTCTTCTCTTGATGCTCTGTCAGCAAGTAAACTGTGTGTGTTAACCTTGAGTTCTTTGGAATGTATTATGACTAAGGAGACGTTGTGCTTGTATTATGGCTAGGGAGGGGGAAGGAAAGAGGGGTTTTTGGCGTTGGGAAGACAGACCATTTTGGGCGGCGCAATAGAATGTTCTAGGGTTGGACTGGTCTCAAAATGTATATTTGCAAAGCTTTGAAAATATACAACAAAATACCCATTCTGTCTCTGGTGGTTTTTCAACTCAGCTTTAAGTGTCGTAAAGAGCTTGGGAGCGAATTGTGACTTGAATTCCCTGGGAGGAACAACTGGTCCAAAACGCAACAATACTATAATATATTACAACAAAAAAAGGATGAGTCAGGTTGAGGTACTTTAAAAAAAAAAAAAAAAAAAGAGTTTTAAAATTATATTTTTCATTTAAATAATGTATGCGTATTAGCATTTTTTTTCTTCTATTTTTCCAGGATTTATTTTTATTTTTTTTATCCTGTTAAAAATGTGATCTCATTAAATAAAGATTGATTTATTTTCCCTCAAAAATGTTGGATTGTTAATATAATTAAGTAGTAATATGTCCCGAAAAAGTCGTAATGAGATAAGCTTAACGGCAAATGTTATTTTCTAAAAAAATAAGTCCTAATGTTTTGTATACTGTCGGAGGCAGATATTTACATATATCCGAATTTAAGTTGTACTTCTTTCATTTCTTAGTCATATTTGAAAACAGCTGGTGTTTTCCATTTCTTCTCTTGATGCTCTGTCAGCAAGTAAACTGTGTGTGTTAACCTTGAGTTCTTTGGAATGTATTATGACTAGGGAGACGTGCTTGTATTATGGCTAGGGAGGGGGAAGGAAAGAGGGGTTTTTGGCGTTGGGAAGACAGACCATTTTGGGCGGCGCAATAGAATGTTCTAGGGTTAGACTGGTCTCAAAATGTATATTTGCAAAGCTTTGAAAATATACAACAAAATACCCATTCTGTCTCTGGTGGTTTTTCAACTCAGCTTTAAGTGTCGTAAAGAGCTTGGGAGCGAATTGTGACTTGAATTCCCTGGGAGGAACAACTGGTCCAAAACGCAACAATATTATAATACATTACAACAAAAAAAAGGTGAGTCAGGTTGAGGTACTTAAAAAAAAAAAAAAAAAAAAAAAGAGTTTTAAAATTATATTTTTCATTTAAATAATGTATGCGTATTAGCATTTTTTTTTCTTCTATTTTTCCAGGATTTTTTTTTTTTTTTTTTTTTTATCCTGTTAAAAATGTGATCTCATTAAATAAAGATTGATTTATTTTCCCTCAAAAATGTTGTATTGTTAATATAATTAAGTAGTAATATGTCCCGAAAAAGTCGTAATGAGATAAGGTTAACGGCAAATGTTATTTTCTAAAAAAATAAGTCCTAATGTTTTGTATACTGTCGGAGGCAGATATTTACATATATCCGAATTTAAGTTGTACTTCTTTCATTTCTTAGTCATATTTGAAAACAGCTCGTGTTTTCCATTTCTTCTCTTGATGCTCTGTCAGCAAGTATACTGTGTGTGTTAACCTTGAGTTCTTCGGAATGTATTATGACTAGGGAGACGTTGTGCTTGTATTATGGCTAGGGAGGGGGAAGGAAAGAGGGGTTTTTGGCGTTGGGAAGACAGACCATTTTGGGCGGCGCAATAGAATGTTCTAGGGTTAGACTGGTCTCAAAATGTATATTTGCAAAGCTTTGAAAATATACCACAAAATACCCATTCTGTCTCTGGTGGTTTTTCAACTCAGCTTTAAGTGTCGTAAAGAGCTTGGGAGCGAATTGTGACTTGAATTCCCTGGGAGGAACAACTGGTCCAAAACGCAACAATACTATAATACATTACAACAAAAAAAGGATGAGTCAGGTTGAGGTACTTAAAAAAAAAAAAGAAAAAAGAAAGAGTTTTAAAATTATATTTTTCATTTAAATAATGTATGCGTATTAGCATTTTTTTTTTCTTCTATTTTTCCAGGATTTTTTTTTTTTTTTTATCCTGTTAAAAATGTGATCTCATTAAATAAAGATTGATTTATTTTACCTCAAAAATGTTGGATTGTTAATATAATTAAGTAGTAATATGTCCCGAAAAAGTCGTAATGAGATAAGGTTAACGGCAAATGTTATTTTCTAAAAAAATAAGTCCTAATGTTTTGTATACTATCGGAGGCAGATATTTACATATATCCGAATTTAAGTTGTACTTCTTTCATTTCTTAGTCGTATTTGAAAACAGCTTGTGTTTTCCATTTCTTCTCTTGATGCTCTGTCAGCAAGTAAACTGTGTGTGTTAACCTTGAGTTCTTTGGAATGTATTATGACTAGGGAGACGTTGTGCTTGTATTATGGCTAGGGAGGGGGAAGGAAAGAGGGGTTTTTGGCGTTGGGAAGACAGACCATTTTTGGGCGGCGCAATAGAATGTTCTAGGGTTAGACTGGTCTCAAAATGTATATTTGCAAAGCTTTGAAAATATACAACAAAATACCCATTCTGTCTCTGGTGGTTTTTCAACTCAGCTTTAAGTGTCGTAAAGAGCTTGGGAGCGAATTGTGACTTGAGGATATTTAAATACTTCTCAAGAGTGAAATAAATTCAAGTATATTAGTGAGAAAAAAGAGGGTTAATGAACTCGTAAGAGCAGATAATGAAGGTCCATTTAAAATGAATATTAATTATGCTAAGCCGTAGAGATATGTAAATATCAGATGTGTTGTTGGGGCACAGTTTGGGGCCAAGGGGGCCACGCGCCCCGGGGCCTGCAGGCCAGGAGGAGCGGCGCCGGGGTCTCACCTT
>NC_084571.2:39955000-40012500 GCF_033978685.3 Nerophis lumbriciformis | reverse complement strand
AGGAAGAGGTTATTTTATAAAAAAATAAAATAAAATCATACATAGTCATCTCGTGTATCTACTATTTATAGAATTTAAATAAATTATAATTACACTAATTCACAATATTATTTAATATATGTATTAATTCAAAATAATTTAAACCATTTGTTTTATTAGATTATAATTATAAACATAATTATTATCTTAAAATACTCCACATTTTTAAAAAAAATCTTATTTTTTTGTTATTTTGCAGATGAAAATAGTTGTTTCGTCTTTGTGGTTTGTATTGAGAATAAAGCAAAAATAGATTCTATTCACTATTTGGGTTGACAAAAACCAACATTTCATTCTAAACGTATCATCATTGGAAATGTAGTTTTATTGCCAGAAAAAAACCCCCACTAATGATTATTTTTCCCGCCTCAAGCAGAATCTTTTTCACTACCAACACATTGACCGTTCGGTGGACCGGACTGAATAATGGACGGGTAAGCGGGAAGTCTGCAAGGTTGCGTGGAGACGACAAAAAAGGCTCTCACGGCGTTAAAAAAAGAGAAGAAAGAAAGAATTGAAAAAGTGGCACACCTACCACAAATGGTGTATTTAGCACACAACAAAGACATCACACAAGAATGTCCCCCTCAGTGTCAAATAAAAGCGCCCGAAAGGCATGAAATAAAAGCACCCTGTGGGCAGAATGTTCCACACACTGATGTCCTTTGCAGCCGGCGTGTTGTGTTTAGTGGAAGCGGGTTCACGCGGAGGACACGGCTCTACCATCAAGCCCTACGCTGACGATGCTGCTAACACAAATAATACCAACACACAACGGGCCGCCTGGGAAAAGAAGGAGGACTGCAAAGACAATGCAAGCAAGCAGACGGATCAGACCCAGTAAGGCGTCGCATTTAAACGCCATCCTCTCTTTCACGGCTAATTTAGCGCCGCTGATACAACCTTCGTGTATTTACACTGACGGACAGCAGCAGCAAAAAAAAAAAAAACAGGAATAAACTAGCCGCAGAGAACTAATCCATCCATCCATCCATCTTCCTCCGCTTATCCTAGGTCGGGTCGCGGGGGCAGCAGCCTAAGCAGGGAAGCCCAGACTTCCCTCTCCCCAGCCACTTCGTCCAGCTCTTCCTGTGGGACCCCGAGGCGTTCCCAGGCCAGCCGGGAGACATAGTCTTCCCAACGTGTCCTGGGTCTTCCCCGCGGCCTCCTACCGGTGGGACGTGCCCTAAACACCTCCCTAGGGAGGCGTTCGGGTGGCATCCTGACCAGATGCCCGAACCACCTCATCTGGCTCCTCTCCATGTGGAGGAGCAGCGGCTTTACTTTGAGCTCCCCCCGGATGGCAGAGCTTCTCACCATATCTCTAAGGGAGAGACCCGCCACCCGGCGGAGGAAACTCATTTCGGCCGCTTGTACCCGTGATCTTGTCCTTTCGGTCATAACCCAAAGCTCATGACCATAGGTGAGGATGGGAACGTAGATCGACCGGTAAATTGAGAGCTTTGCCTTCCGGCTCAGCTCCTTCTTCACCACAACGGATCGATACAGCGTCCGCATTACTGAGGACGCCGCACCGATCCGCCTGTCGATCTCACGATCCACTCTTCCCCCACTCGTGAACAAGACTCCGAGGTACTTGAACTCCTCCACTTGGGGCAAGATCTCCTCCCCAACCCGGAGATGGCACTCCACCCTTTTCCGGGCGAGAACCATGGACTCGGACTTGGAGGTGCTGATTCTCATCCCAGTCGCTTCACACTCGGCTGCGAACCGATCCAGTGAGAGCTGAAGATCCTGGCCAGATGAAGCCATCAGGACCACATCATCTGCAAAAAGCAGAGACCTAATCCTGCAGCCACCAAACCAGATCCCCTCAACGCCTTGACTGCGCCTAGAAATTCTGTCCATAAAAGTTATGAACAGAATCGGTGACAAAGGGCAGCCTTGGCGGAGTCCAACCCTCACTGGAAACGTGTCCGACTTACTACCGGCAATGCGGACCAAGCTCTGGCACTGATCATACAGGGAGCGGACTGCCACAATCAGACAGTCCGATACCCCGTACTCTCTGAGCACTCCCCACAGGACTTCCCGAGGGACACGGTCAAATGCCTTCTCCAAGTCCACAAAACACATGTAGACTGGTTGGGCAAACTCCCATGCACCCTCAAGGACCCTGCCGAGAGTATAGAGCTGGTCCACAGTTCCACGACCAGGACGAAAACCACACTGTTCCTCCTGAATCCGAGGTTCGACTATCCGGCGTAGCCTCCTCTCCAGTACACCTGAATAGACCTTACCGGGAAGGCTGAGGAGTGTGATCCCGCGATAGTTAGAACACACCCTCCGGTTCCCCTTCTTAAAGAGAGGAACCACCACCCCGGTCTGCCAATCCAGAGGTACCGCCCCCGATGTCCACGCGATGCTGCAGAGTCTTGTCAACCAAGACAGCCCCACAGCATCCAGAGCCTTAAGGAACTCCGGGCGGATCTCATCTACCCCCGGGGCCTTGCCACCGAGCTTTTTAACTACCTCAGCAACCTCAGCCCCAGAAATAGAGAACTAACAAATCATTGTATTCTCTTTTTATAACTTTCATTTTCTAAAGAAAGAAAGTGAAGTGAATCATATTCATATAGCGTTTTTCTCTAATGACTCAAAGCGCTTTTACATAGTGAAAGCCAATATCTAAGTTACATTTAAACCAGTGTGGGTGGCACTGGGAGCAGGTGGGTAAAGTGTCTTGCCCAAGGACACAACGGCAGTGACTAGGATGGCGGAAGCGGGGATCGAACCTGGAACCCTCAAGTTGCTGGCACGTCCACTCTACCAATATTGTAATGTTAATGCAAAAAGTTGTAATGGTACAAACAAATCATATTTTTTTTCAAATCTTATTGTATTACTAATATTGTAATGAAAAATGTTTAAGTCATTATTTTCCAAGATTTTTTTAAATTTTATTTTAAAATTATATTTTTCATTTAAATACCGTATTTTCCGCACTATAAGGCGCACCTAAAAACCACAAATTTTCTCAAAAGCTGACAGTGCGCCTTATAACCCGGTGCGCTTTATATATGGATTAATATTACGATTCATTTTCATAAAGTTTCGATCTCGCAACTACGGTAAACAGCCGCCATCTTTTTTCCCGGTAGAACAGGAAGCGCTTCTTCTTCTACGCAAGCAACCACCAAGGTAAGCACCCGCCCCCATAGAACAGGAAGCGCTTCTTCTTCTACTGTAAGCAACCACCCGCCCGCGTAGAAGAAGAAAAAGCGCGCGGATATTACCGTACGTTTCATTTCCTTTGTGTGTTTACATCTGTAAAGACCACAAAATGGCTCCTACTAAGCGACAGGTTTCCGGTTCATGAAAAGACGCAATCTCTCCATCCGCACACGGATTACTATTTCACAGCAACTGATATTCCTGTGAACCGCACTGTGGATACAACGGGAGCACGTACGGTGAATATTCGCACCACAGGGAATGAGAAGTCATCCTTCACTGTGGTTCTAGCTTGCCATGCTAATGGCCAGAAACTTCCACCCATGGTGATATTCAAAAGGAAGACCTTGCCAAAAGAGACCTTTCCAGCCGGCGTCATCATAAAAGCTAACTCGAAGGGATGGATGAAGAAAAGATGAGCGAGTGGTTAAGGTAAGTTTAAGTTTACGCGAAGAGGCCGGGTGGCTTTTTTCACGCAGCTCCGTCCATGTTGATATACGACTCCATGCGCGCCCACATCACGCTGGTTTTTAATATATTATAAAGTTTGACTGACCTATTTGACTGTTTTTTTTGACATTCCTTTAGCGCAGTTAGATGCGGCTTACAACACGGGGCGGCTTATAGGTGGACAAAGTTTTGAAATATGCCGTTCATTGAAGGCGCGGCTTATAACCCAGGGCGGCTTATGGTGCGGAAAATACGGTAATGTATGCGTATTAGCATTTTTTTTCCTTCTATTTTTCCAGGATTTTTTTTTTTTTTTTTTTTATCCTGTTAAAAATGTGATCTCATTAAATAAAGATTGATTTATTTTCCCTTAAAAATGTTGGATTGTTAATATAATTAAGTAGTAATATGTCCCGAAAAAGTCGTAATGAGATAAGCTTAACGGAAAATGTTATTTTCTAAAAAAAATAAGTCCTAATGTTTTGTATACTGTCGGAGGCAGATATTTACATACAGATAAAAGCCAGTAAATTAGAATATTTTGAAAAACTTGATTTATTTCAATAATTGCATTCAAAAGGTGTAACTTGTACATTATATTTATTCATTGCACACAGACTGATGCATTCAAATGTTTATTTCATTTAATTTTGATGATTTGAAGTGGCAACAAATGAAAATCCAAAATTCCGTGTGTCACAAAATTAGAATATTACTTAAGGCTAATACAAAAAAGGGATTTTTAGAAATGTTGGCCAACTGAAAAGTATGAAAATGAAAAATATGAGCATGTACAATACTCAATACTTGGTTGGAGCTCCTTTTGCCTCAATTACTGCGTTAATGCGGCGTGGCATGGAGTCGATGAGTTTCTGGCACTGCTCAGGTGTTATGAGAGCCCAGGTTGCTCTGATAGTGGCCTTCAACTCTTCTGCGTTTTTGGGTCTGGCATTCACATCCACAGATTTTCTATGGGGCTAAGGCCAGGGGAGTTGGCGGGCCAATTTAGAACAGAAATACCATGGTCCGTAAACCAGGCACGGGTAGATTTTGCGCTGTGTGCAGGCGCCAAGTCCTGTTGGAACTTGAAATCTCCATCTCCATAGAGCAGGTCAGCAGCAGGAAGCATGAAGTGCTCTAAAACTTGCTGGTAGACGGCTGCGTTGACCCTGGATCTCAGGAAACAGAGTGGACCGACACCAGCAGATGACATGGCACCCCAAACCATCACCCAACCATGCAAATTTTGCATTTCCTTTGGAAATCGAGGTCCCAGAGTCTGGAGGAAGACAGGAGAGGCACAGGATCCACGTTGCCTGAAGTCTAGTGTAAAGTTTCCACCATCAGTGATGGTTTGGGGTGCCATGTCGTCTGCTGGTGTCGGTCCACTCTGTTTCCTGAGATCCAGGGTCAACGCAGCCGTCTACCAGCAAGTTTTAGAGCACTTCATGCTTCCTGCTGCTGACCTGCTCTATGGAGATGGAGATTTCAAGTTCCAACAGGACTTGGCGCCTGCACACAGCGCAAAATCTACCCGTGCCTGGTTTACGGACCATGGTATTTCTGTTCTAAATTGGCCCGCCAACTCCCCTGACCTTAGCCCCATAGAAAATCTGTGGGGTATTGTGAAAAGGAAGATGCAGAATGCCAGACCCAAAAACGCAGAAGAGTTGAAGGCCACTATCAGAGCAACCTGGGCTCTCATAACACCTGAGCAGTGCCAGAAACTCATCGACTCCATGCCACGCCGCATTAACGCAGTAATTGAGGGAAAAGGAGCTCCAACCAAGTATTGAGTATTGTACATGCTCATATTTTTCATTTTCATACTTTTCAGTTGGCCAACATTTCTAAAAATCCCCTTTTTGTATTAGCCTTAAGTAATATTCTAATTTTGTGACACACGGAATTTTGGATTTTCATTTGTTGCCACTTCAAATCATCAAAATTAAATGAAATAAACATTTGAATGCATCAGTCTGTGTGCAATGAATAAATATAATGTACAAGTTACACCTTTTGAATGCAATTACTGAAATAAATCAAGTTTTTCAAAATATTCTAATTTACTGGCTTTTACCTGTATATCCGAATTTAAGTTGTACTTCTTTCATTTCTTAGTCATATTTGAAAACAGCTCGTGTTTTCCATTTCTTCTCTTGATGCTCTGTCAGCAAGTAAACTGTGTGTGTTAACCTTGAGTTCTTTGGAATGTATTATGACTAGGGAGACGTTGTGCTTGTATTATGGCTAGGGAGGGGGAAGGAGAGAGGGGTTTTTGGCGTTGGGAAGACAGACCATTTTGGGCGGCGCAATAGAATGTTCCAGGGTTAGACTGGTCTCAAAATGTATATTTGTAAAGCTTTGAAAATATACAACAAAATACCCATTCTGTCTCTGGTGGTTTTTCAACTCAGCTTTAAGTGTCGTAAAGAGCTTGGGAGCGAATTGTGACTTGAATTCCCTGGGAGGAACAACCGGTCCAAAACGCAACAATACTATAATACATTACAACAAAAAAAGGATGAGTCAGGTTGAGGTACTTAAAAAAAAAAGAAAAAAAAAAAGAGTAGTTTTAACTGAGGAAAACATTTTTCAAACAGTTCATGGGAAGTTGCCACTTTTTGTCATTAGAGACAAAGGTGTGAGGTGTGAACTATAGCAAGAACGAGGCAGAGGCGGGCCCAGTAGAACAAATCTGAAGGCCTGTATTCAACAACAACACTATAATGGAGGCCCACAACACTGTGGAGTGGCCATTGAGTCCTTCATCCTCCTTCATCTAAGACTATCACTTAAAAAATGCTGGAAAACAGCAAAAAGTAGAGAGTGAAAGGACTTTACAACACAATGCCAAATGTAGCTCCCAAGGAATATATAACGTCGTGGTCAAAAGTTTACATACACTTGTAAAGAACATCATGTCATGGCTGTCTTGAGTTTACAATCATTTTATTTTTTTGTGATGTAGTGGTCACAAAAAACATTCATGAAGTTTGCGTCTTTTATGAATTTATTATGGCTCTACTGAAAATGTGAGGGTCAAAAGTATACATACAGCAATGTTAATATTTGCTTACATGTCCCTTGGCAAGTTTACCTGCAATAAGGCGCTTTTGGTAGCCATCCACAAGCTTCTGCTTGACCACTTGACCACTAAATTGGTGCAGTTCAGCTAAAAGTGTTGCTTTTCCTGACATGGACTTGTTTCCTCAGCATTGTCCACACGTTTAAGTCAGGACTGTTATGGGTTGGAGGAGGGAGTTGTGACGGCACAGTTCCACAAGGGGGCAATATTGCTCTATGTATTTATGATATATTGTGGAGTGTTTACGCCAGTCGTCCGACATCTTGGACTGAACAGTCAGTACCTTTCACAATAAAAGTCGTTGGGGAAACGTAAAATAGATTTCGAGTGTAGGGTTTTTAAACATCAGTGGACATATGACTTTTTTTTTCTTCAGCATTGTCCATACGTTTAAGTCAGGACTGTGGGAAGGGTTGTCCCGATACCAATATTTCAATAATAGAGTTCTCCCGATACCAATATTTAGATACTAGGGTTGTCCCGATACCGATAATTAGATACTAGGGTTGTCCCCATACCAATATTTATATACTAGGCCATTCTAAAACCTTCATTATAGCCTGATTTAGCCATTTAGGCAAGTTTACCTGCAATAAGGCGCTTTTGGTAGCCATCCACAAGCTTCTGCTTGAATTTTTGACCACTCCTCTTGACAAAATTGGTGCAAATGTGTTGGTTTTCTGACATGGACTTGTTTCTTCAGCATTGCCCACACGTTTAAGTCAGGACTGTTATGGGTTGGAGGAGGGAGTTGTGACGGCACAGTTCCACAAGGGGGCAATATTCATTGAATTTTTGACCACTCCTCTTGACAAAATTGGTGCAAATTTGTTGGTTTTCTGACATGGACTTGTTTCTTCAGCATTGTCCACACGTTTAAGTCAGGACAGTCTTGAGTTTCCAATCATTTCTACAACTATTATTTTTTTGTGATGTAGTGGTCACGAAAAACATTCATGAAGTTTGCTTCTTATGTGAATTTATTATGAGTCTACTGAAAATGTGAGGGTCAAAAGTATACATACAGCAATGTTAATATTTGCTTGCATGTCCCTTGGCAAGTTTACCCGCAATAAGGCGCTTTTGGTAGCCATCCACAAGCTTCTGCTTGACCACTTGACCACTAAATTGGTGCAGTTCAGCTAAATGTGTTGGTTTTCCAGACATGGACATTGTCCACACGTTTAAGTCAGGACTGTTATGGGTTGGAGGAGAGAGTTGTGACGGCACAGTTCCACAAGGGGGCAATTTTGCTCTATGTATTTATGATATATTGTGGAGTGTTTACGCCAGTCGTCCGCCATCTTGGACTGAACAGTCAGTACCTTTCACAATAAAAGTCGTTGGGGAAACGTAAAATAGATTTCGAGTGTAGGGTTTTTAAACATCAGTGGACATATGACTTTTTTTTCTTCAGCATTGTCCATACGTTTAAGTCAGGACTGTGGGAAGGGTTGTCCCGATACCAATATTTCAATAATAGAGTTCTCCCGATACCAATATTTAGATACTAGGGTTGTCCCGATACCGATAATTAGATACTAGGGTTGTCCCCATACCAATATTTATATACTAGGCCATTCTAAAACCTTCATTATAGCCTGATTTAGCCATTTAGGCAAGTTTACCTGCAATAAGGCGCTTTTGGTAGCCATCCACAAGCTTCTGCTTGACCACTTGACCACTCCTCTTGACAAAATTGGTGCAAATTTGTTGGTTTTCTGACATGGACTTGTTTCTTCAGCATTGTCAGGACTGTTATGGGTTGGAGGAGGGAGTTGTGACGGCACAGTTCCACAAGGGGGCAATATTCAAAAGTATACATCCATCCATCCATTTTCAAACAAACAAACAAACAAAAACTGAGCTGTTTGGCCACAATACCCAGCAATATGTTTGGAGGAGAAAAGGTGAGGCCTTTAATCCCAGGAACACCATGCCTACCGTCAAGCATGGTGGTGGCAGTATTATGCTCTGGGCTTGTTTTGCCGCCAATGGAACTGGTGCTTTACAGAGAGTAAATGGGACAATGAAAAAAAAGGAAAGGACAAGCTAAAACCATCAGCCCGGAGGTTGGGTCTTGGGCGCAGTTGGGTGTTCCAACAGGTCAATGACCCCAAACACACGTCAAAAGTGGTAAAATCAGGCTAGAATGAAGGTTTTAGAATGGCCTTCCCAAAGTCCTGACTTAAACGTGTGGACAATGCTGAAGAAAAAAAAAGTCATATGTCCACTGATGTTTAAAAACCCTACACTCGAAATCTATTTTACGTTTTCCCCAACGACTTTTATTGTGAAAGTTACTGACTGTTCAGTCCAAGATGGCGGACGACTGGCGTAAACACTCCACAATATATAATAAATACATAGAGCAATATTGCCCCCTTGTGGAACTGTGCCGTCACAACTCCCTCCTCCAACCCACAACAGTCCTGACTTAAACGTGTGGACAATGCTGAAGAAACAAGTCCATGTCAGGAAAAGCAACACATTTAGCTGAACTGCACCAATTTTGTCAAGAGGAGTGGTCAAAAACAGTAGTGTTCTTAATAATCAGATACACCGGCCCACAGAAACATTTTTTTCCTTAAATTTGGCCCCCGACTCAAAATAATTGCCCTATACACAAGACTCCTAAAGGGCCCCCCATCCCACCCTCAATCTAACATTGCGGCCCTACACACACACACACACTTGGGGCCTGATTTACTAAAGACTAAAACATGTGCAAACTTGTTATGTTGTTCACTTAAATGTGTGGACAAAGCTGAAGAAAAAATAGTCATATGTCCATTGATGTTTAAAAACTCTACACTCGAAATCTATTTTACGTTTCCCCAACGACTTTTATTGTGAAAGTTACTGACTGTTCAGTCCAAGATGGCGGACGACTGGCGTAAACACTCCACAATATATAATAAATACATTAGAGCAATATTGCCCCCTTGTGGAACTGTGCCGTCACAACTCCCTCCTCCAACCCATAACAGTCCTGACTTAAACGTGTGGACAATGCTGAAGAAACAAGTCCATGTCAGAAAAGCAACACGTTTAGCTGAACTGCACCAATTTTGTCAAGAGGAGTGGTCAAAAACAGTAGTGTTCTTAATAATCAGATACACCGGCCCCCAGAAAAGTTTTTTTCCTTAAATTTGGCCCCCGACTCAAAATAATTGCCCTATACACAAGACTCCTAAAGGGCCCCCCATCCCACCCTCAATCTAACAGTGCGGCCCTACACACACACACACACTTGGGGCCTGATTTACTAAAGACTAAAACACGTGCAAACTTGATAGCACACGCAAAGCTGATCTACTAAATGTGTGCAAAGTGGATGGCGAATAAGGTGTGTCATCTATTTTGCTTCATTGATATGCATATACCCCATAATCTATAGTGATGTACAAAGTAAACTATAACCTGCTAGCCAAGAATGTACAACAATTCTTCTCAATTCAAGAGGAGAAAGACCCAACCAGAGGTCTTGGGCGCATTTGGGTGTTCCAACAGGACAATGACCCCAAACACACCTCAAAAGTGGTAAAGGGATGGCTAAATCAGGCTAGGTTTTAGAATATCCTTCCCAAAGTCCTGACTTAAATGTGTGGACAATGCTGAAGAAAAAAAAGTCATATGTCCACTGATGTTTAAAAACCCTACACTCGAAATCTATTTTACGTTTCCCCAAGGACTTTTATTGTGAAAGTTACTGACTGTTCAGTCCAAGATGACGGACGACTGGCGTAAACACTCCACAATATATAATAAATACATGGAGCAATATTGCCCCCTTGTGGAACTGTGCCGTCACAACTCCCTCCTCCAACCCACAACAGTCCTGACTTAAACGTGTGGACAATGCTGAAGAAACAAGTCCATGTCAGAAAAGCAACACATTTAGCTGAACTGCACCAATTTTGTCAAGAGGAGTGGTCAAAAACAGTAGTAACAATGGCGTAGTGGGTAGAGCAACCGTGCCAGAAACCTGAGGGTTGCAGGTTCGTTCCCCGCCTCTTACCATCCAAAAATCGCTGCCGTTGTGTCCTTGGGCGGGACACTTCACCCTTTGCCCCCGGTGCCACTCACACCGGTGAATTGAATGATGAATGATAGGTGGTGGTCGGAGGGGCCGTTGGCGCAAATTGCAGCCACGCTTCCGTCAGTCTACCCCAGGGCAGCTGTGGCTATGAAAGTAGCTTACCACCACCAGGTGTGAATGATTGATGGGTTCTACATGTAAAGCGACTTTGGGTACTTAGAAAAGCGCTATATAAATCCCAGTTATTATTATTATTATTATAGAGCAATATTGCCCCCTTGTGGAACTGTGCCGTCACAACTCCCTCCTCCAACCCATAACAGTCCTGACAATGTTGAAGAAACAAGTCCATGTCAGAAAAACCAACAAATTTGCACCAATTTTTGTCAAGAGGAGTGGTCAAGTGGTCAAGCAGAAGCTTGTGGATGGCTACCAAAAGCGCGTTATTGCAGGTAAACTTGCCAAGGGACATGTAAGCAAATATTAACATTGCTGTATGTATACTTTTCATCCTCACATTTTCAGTAGAGCCATAATAAATTCATAAAAGAAGCAAACTTCATGAATGTTGTTTGTGACCAACAAGTATGTGCTCCAATCACAAACAAATAAGAGTTGTAGAAATGATTGTAAAGTGAAGACAGCCATGACATGGTGTTCTTTACAAGTGTATGCACACTTTTGACCAGGACTGTACATGCATGTGCACAACATTGTGGAGTGACCTTGAAGGTGACTGGTACACAATAAATAAATAATTTATTTATGAGACTATTGAAAAACAAAAATAATAAGCAAAGTGTTACTAATAACCAGCTTTTCTACTGGATTGTGCTGGCATGAAGTCACGGACTTACCTGGGTTGAAGCCCCAGGGGCCACACCCAATCAGAGGCCCACGATTTTGATTGGTGTCCATTGCTGTCAATCATAGATTACCAGCACAGTACTTGAAACCGACTGCCTTCTATTACACTCGCACAGACATGGAATTATTTGTAAAGTGGGTGATATTTTTGCTTTGTTGCTGTTCTGTTAAATAAATGTTGAGGTTTGCGGGCCCCAAAACCTCCTTGGCCCTGCATACATTACCCTAACCCTAACCCTAACCCTAACCCTAACCCTAACCCTAACCTAGTGAAGGAACAACAGTGAAATGGCTTCTGCTTACCGAGAGATCCTTTGGGACACGGCCGGTCCACCGTCTCCCCTCTCAGGGTGGTGGGCCACTGGACGCCGCGCACCAGCTTGGTTTCGCAGGCGTGGGGGCCCTGCGAGGACTGGGGGGTCCAGCGGGTGATGGGCACGGTGGCCGTGATGGCTCGAAGGTCCGGGCTGGGGTGCTGGTGGCGGTGGTTGTTGTTGTTGACAGAGCTGACCGGGCGCAGCGTGGGGGCCACGGGGCGAGTTGTGGAGGGGCTGGTGCTGGTGGTAAAGGGCCGAGCCGGGAGAGTGGTGGTCACTTGTGTGGTGGTCAGAGGACCTGAAGGGGATGAGCATGCAATATTCAAATGTACAGTAGAATCAATCAATCAATCAATCAATGTTTACTCATATAGCCCTAAATCACAAGTGTCTCAAAGGGCTGCACAAGCCACGTCGACATCCTCGGCTCAGATCCCAAATCAGGGCGAGGAAAAACTCAACCCAATGGGATGACAATGAGAAACCTTGGAGGGGACCGCAGATGTGGGCACAATAGTTCACCGTAAACAATTTCCACTGTAATGATACCAAGTACAAGAGCGTATCTAGTCAATACTACCATGATAACTTCGATTTTATTTATCGTGACACATTTTTTTTTCCGTTAAAAAAAAAATCATACTCTGTTCATAAACTCAGGAAATACACTACGCTGTGGAGCGAGCAGGAAAATGACTTTGGTTCGCAGAGTTCAGCCTTCCCTTGTGAGGGATGCGTCCCAGTCAGGTGAGGCGTGACGGACAGATGGAAGACAACATGGTGACGTCTGCCCATACTTGCCAACCCTCCCGGATTTTCCGGGAGACTCCCGAAATTCAGCGCCTCTCCCGAAAACCTCCCGGGACAAATTTTCTCCCGAAAATCTCCCGAAATTCAGGCGGAGCTGGAGGCCACGCCCCCTCCAGCTCCATGCAAACCTGAGTGACGTGTTGACAACACACAACAACAGCGTCTACCGTAAAGCAGTTTGTCTGCCGTAAACAGCAATGTTGTGACACTTTTAAACAGGACAATACTGCCATCTACTGTACATGCATATGTGACCCACCCATAATGTGTCACATTTTTGTGTTGATATATTTATTTTATTTTGTGGTTTGAATTCGTTTTTGGAGCTGTCATTACACATTTATCAGTATTCACATTGGTCAGTAGGGGGCAGTAGGGCGTTTCTTCCCAATTGAATGCTATCACCTGCAGACCGGAAGTGTCTTGTCATTCTGATGAGAGCGACCAGTCTGTGAACAATTGAAACGTCCTGTGTGCTTTTCCCTCCTGTATAACAGGTTAGTTTTGGTGAATCAACTCACTGAATAATATCCATGTGATCTTTATAAGTTTAAGTACACATTCTGATGGTGGAGCCTAACTCTAAAGTGTTTGTGAGTTGTAGTTTGTATTTTGTGAATGAATCCAGTGCACAGCTGCAGTAATCAATACAAAATGGCGACGTGAGTATGCAATGTTTATGTAGGAACTTCTGATCCTAATTCAGACTCCCAAATTAGAGCTCCCGTTTTCTTATTGATTTTATAATGTATATTTGTATAATGTGTGTGTTCTGAAATAGTGACAGAGAATAGAACAAGGATGGACAATTCAGCCCTTAACTCAACAATGAGTAGATGAGTGTTATGTGTGTGTATATGTGTAAATAAATGAACACTGAAATTCAAGTATTTATTTTATTTATATATATATTATCCGCGGATCGGGCGGATGAAATTTAAAAAAATTAGATTTTATCCGCGGGTCGGGTCGGGCGGTTGAAATAATAAAAAAAAAGATTTTAAATAGATTCAGGCGGGTGGCAGTTAAACCAATTCGGAAATATATATACATAGTTAAATGTTGTTACCCACATACGAAAAAAGAGCAGGCACCTGCAGCATATGCCACAACAGAAGAAAAAAAAAAGAAGAGATGGACACTTTTACGGAGCGGAGAAGGAACGCCTCGCCGGGGTCCGGGACTGAGGCCCCTTCCCCCGAGAGGGCCCCACCGGGAGCCGTAGCTGAGGCGATCCGCGAGAAGGGCCCGACGCACGTCCAGGGTCACCACCGCGCCCACCGCACCGACACCCCGCCTCGTCCGCCTTCGCCGCGGCCGGCGTCACGCGCAGCAGGTAAGCAGCTTACCTGCCCGCCACCCCCGTGGCCGGGGGCTCGTAACAGGGGTCACTCCGCGCGTTCCGCCCGCGCAGCTTACCTGCCCGCCACCCCTGTTGCCGGGGGTGCGTAACAGGGGTCACTCCGCGCGCAGTGCGCTCACGAAAGGGGTGGGGCTCACCCTGGTTGATATAGACAGCAGCTAGGACGGTGGCCATGGAAGTCGGAACCCGCTAAGGAGTGTGTAACAACCCACCTGCCGAATCAACTAGCCCTGAAAATGGATGGCGCTGGAGCGTCGGGCCCATACCCGGCCGTCGCCGGCAGCGAGACGCGCTTGAAGGTGCGCTCAGCGCAGGCTCCCATATGATTGCGCACTGGTGTGCGTCTGGGCCGTGACAGGGTGGCACGCGAATGTCTGTGCTGCATTGGATCAGTCTCCTTTCTTTAACAGGCAAAAGCTTTATAACCTCACATCGTCTATATTAGATATATAACAACGGGCGGGTGCGGGCGGATGCGGTTCTGATTAAATGTTAGAACGGGTGGGTGGCGGATGGTTGACGACTTTCTGATGCGGTTGCGGATGAAATAATTGCCTATCCGCGCATCTCTAATATATATATATATATGTAATAAAATATATATATATATATAGCTAGAATTCACTGAAAGTCAAGTATTTCTTATATATATATATCTTAACCACGCCCCCGACCACGCCCCCGCCCCCCACCCCCGACCTCCCGAAATCGGAGGTCTCAAGGTTGGCAAGTATGCGTCTGCCTGAGGTTGAACAGAGACTACGGAGAGTTGCTGGTGAAAAGTGAGGCCACCACTAATTGGGGTTACCAATACTTTTCGGAGGCCTTCAAAGCGGCGTCCCCAGAGAGCGCAGGCGAGGGGGGAGGAGATGGCGAGGAGAGGAAGGCTTCATCATCATCCCAAGTCAGGCGGGAGTAAATAATTGATCAAATGTACGCTCGCCATCGCCAACAACAAGACCTAATGTGAAGATAAAAGGCCGCGCATCACAACCGCAAAAAAACAGCGAGTGATCAAACGCGGCCGCTCATCGGCACATCTGCCTTCTCCGGGCGCAAACCGGAGAAGGCCCCCCTTCATGTGGCGCCGAAACCGTCCTTCTTCTTATCCTGATGGACTGCCAAGACGCCGCGTCCCCCGCCCACTTTATCACTTTTTCATTATTCACTACGCCGAGCACTCGCTCGCTGGCGACACGGCAGCTGCAGATGTGCATGCCAGCTCGGCGAGGATTTATACTGTACATGTACAGTACAGTAAATACACTCACGGTCAAAAGTTTACATACACTTGTAAAGAACATGATGTCATCGCTGTCTTGAGTTTACAATATCTTCCTCGTGAATAATGGCTACAGTTTATGAGATGCAAATCGAGTGTAAGCCATTGTGATTATTATTGTTTTCTTTTCATTAATGGGAGTCCATCCATCCATCCATCTTCTTCCGCTTATCCGAGGTCGGGTCGCGGGGGCAGCAGCCTAAGCAGGGAAGCCCAGACTTCCCTCTCCCCAGCCACTTCGTGCAGCTCCTCCCGGGGGATCCCGAGGCGTTCCCAGGCCAGCCGGGAGACATAGTCTTCCCAGCGTGTCCTGGGTCTTCCCCGTGGCCTCCTACCGGTCGGACGTGCCCGAAACACCTTCCTAGGGAGGCGTTCGGGTGGCATCCTGACCAGATGCCCGAACCACCTCATCTGGCTCCTCTCCATGTGGAGGAGCAGCGGCTTTACTTTGAGCTCCCCCCGGATGACAGAGCTTCTCACCCTATCTCTAAGGGAGAGCCCCGCCACTCGGCGGAGGAAACTCATTTGGGCCGCTTGTACCCGTGATCTTGTCCTTTCGGTCATGACCCAAAGCTCATGACCATAGGTGAGGATGGGAACGTAGATCCACCGGTAAATCGAGAGCTTTGCCTTCCGGCTCAGCTCCTTCTTCACCACAACGGATCGATACAGCGTCCGCATTACTGAAGACGCCACACCGATCCGCCTGTCGATCTCACCATCCACTCTTCCCCCACTCGTGAACAAGACTCCGAGGTACTTGAACTCCTCCACTTGGGGCAAGATCTCCTCCCCAACCCGGAGATGGCACTCCACCCTTTTCCGGGAGATAACCATGGACTCGGACTTGGAGGTGCTGATTCCCATCCCAGTCGCTTCACACTCGGCTGCGAACCGGTCCAGTGAGAGCTGAAGATCTTGGCCGGAGGAAGCCATCAGGACCACATCATCTGCAAATAGCAGAGACCTAATCCTGCAGCCACCAAACCAGATCCCCTCAACGCCTTGACTGCACCTAGAAATTCTGTCCATAAAGGTTATGAACAGAATGTGTGACAAAGGGCAGCCTTGGCGGAGTCCAACCCTCACTGGAAACGTGTCCGACTTACTACCGGCAATGCGGACCAAGCTCTGGCACTGATTATACAGGGAGCGAACTGCCACAATAAGACAGTCCGTCACCCCATACTCTCTGAGCACTCCCCACAGGACTTCCCGAGGGACACGGTCGAATGCCTTCTCCAAGTCCACAAAGCACATGTAGACTGGTTGGGCAAGGACCCTGCCGAGAGTATAGAGCTGGTCCACAGTTCCACGACCAGGACGAAAACCACACTGTTCCTCCTGAATCCGAGGTTCGACTATCCGGCGTCCCCAACCCGGAGATGGCACTCCACCCTTTTCCGGGAGAGAACCATGGACTCGGACTTGGAGGTGCTGATTCTCATCCCAGTCGCTTCACACTCGGCTGCGAACCGGTCCAGTGAGAGCTGAAGATCTTGGCCGGAGGAAGCCATCAGGACCACATCATCTGCAAATAGCAGAGACCTAATCGTGCAGCCACCAAACCAGATCCCCTCAACGCCTTGACTGCGCCTAGAAATTCTGTCCATAAAGGTTATGAACAGAATCGGTGACAAAGGGCAGCCTTGGCGGAGTCCAACCCTCACTGGAAACGTGTCCGACTTACTGCCGGCAATGCGGACCAAGCTCTGGCACTGATTATACAGGGAGCGAACTGCCACAATAAGACAGTCCGTCACCCCATACTCTCTGAGCACTCCCCACAGGACTTCCCGAGGGACACGGTCGAATGCCTTCTCCAAGTCCACAAAGCACATGTAGACTGGTTGGGCAAACTCCCATGCACCCTCAAGGACCCTGCCGAGAGTATAGAGCTGGTCCACAGTTCCACGACCAGGACGAAAACCACACTGTTCCTCCTGAATCCGAGGTTCGACTATCCGGCGTAGACTCCTCTCCAGTACACCTGAATAGACCTTACCGGGAAGGCTGAGGAGTGTGATCACCACGATAGTTGGAACACACCCTCCGGTTCCCCTTCTTAAAGAGAGGAACCACCACCCCGGTCTGCCAATCCAGAGGTACCGCCCCCGATGTCCACGCGCGATGGGAGTGATAAGTGATAATAATAATGATACATATTTGTGGGGAGGCGTGGCCGGCAGACCGACAGCGAGGCAGGGCACGCCGAGTCCGACTCCAAGATGGCGGCGAGGAGGCGTGGCGCGCCGGGATCGACCTCCGTGATAAATGTCACAATTATATAATCTCCTCTCAATGAATAAAAGGGCGGCAGCCGAAAACGACGAGAGAGAAGGAGTTTTATTGGAAAATAAACAAAGTCAAAACTGCTTGCAGTCATGTCTGTGCTTGGTGGTCCATGGAACCCGGACGACAGCGAGAGTCTGTCACAATATTGTTTCTGTTATTGTAATTTATTTTGTTTATTGTTGTTTCATGTTTTAAATCACTATTATGGATGATATTATACTGTTGTTGCTTTAATTGATATTTTTTGGCAGCTCTGTTGCTTGAATTTTACCACTAAAAACAGTGGTATTGTTTCTCCATTCCATACTATTTATTCCATTTTTGTATATGCTGTAAAAAAACACTGTTTTTACTGTAAAATTCGGGTGACTGAGCTGCCAGTTTTTGAAGTGACATTTAAAAAAAAATGTTGCAGCTCGTGTAAACAAATATATTTTTTCATTAATGGGAGTGATAAGTGATAATAATAATAATACATATTGTTTCTGTTATTGTCATTATTTGTGTTTGTTGTTGTTTCATGTTTTTAATCACTATTATGGATATTATTATACTGTTGTTGCTTTAATTTATATTTTTTGGCAGCTCTGTTGCTTGAATTTGACCACTAAAAACAGTGGTATTGTTTCTCCATTCCATACTATTTATTCCATTTTTTTTTATATGATGTAAAAAAAACAGCTTTTACTGTAAAATTCTGGTGACTGAGCTGCCAGTTTTTAGAGTAAAATTGTAATATTTTTTTTGCAGATTATGTAAGAAAATATATTGTTAATGTATTAAGTTGTGTTGGGGGCGTGGCTAAGAGGGGAGGAGTATATTTACAGCTAGAATTCACCAAGTCAAGTATTTCATATATATATATATATATATATATATATATATATATATATATATATATATATATATATATATATATATATATATATATATATATATATATATATATATATATATATATATATAAAATAAATACTTGACTTTCAGTGAATTCTAACTATATATATATTTATTTTATTATATATATATAAAAGAAATACTTGAATTTCATTGTTCATTTATTTACACATATACACACACATAACACTCATCTACTCATTGTTGAGTTAAGGGTTGAATTGTCCATCTTTGTTCTATTCTCTGTCACTATTTTTCTAACCATGCTGAACACCCTTTCGCAGGTACCCAGAAAGGTTTCAAGTACCACCAAAAAAAACTGAATCTCTGAAGACAGTATAAAAATCTGTGTTAAAGGTGTACAAATACTGTTTGTATAATAAGCATGTTATTGTTTACAAATGAGGGTTAAGAGTTCAGTACTAAAAAAAAAAAAAAAAGAATGTGGCTTAAGTACAGTTTTGTAGGAATGTAATAGAGTGATCTATGTTTGTCTGTTGCCATCTCCTGGTGAATGTTGGCTATAGCGTACTGGGGTTACTTTTTGGTTGGCCAACGATTTACGTGGTGTTGCGCACCTGACGTCAAGTGTGTGAGGCTCTTCCGAAGTCTACAGTAAAGAGACGTACTTCATCACCTCGCCTGGTTATTGCCTCCAACTCAATATATTACAACAACATTGCTGTTTACGGCAGACAAACTGCTTTACGGTAGAATAAAACATGACTGCCGTTGTTGTGTGTTGTTGCCGCGCTGGGAGGACGTTAATGAAACTGCCTAACAATAAACCCACATAAGAAACCAAGAACTCGCCCTCGATCATTCTACAGTTATAACGTGTTTGGGCAGGCACGCTGTTTTTATTGTGGGAAAGCGGACGTGAATACAGGCTGTTGACACGTCACTCAAGTCCGCATGGAGCTGGAGGGGGCGTGGCTTCCAGCTCCGCCTGAATTTCGGGAGATTTTCAGGAGAGAATTTGTCCCGGGAGGTTTTCGGGAGAGGCGCTGAATTTCGGGAGTCTCCCGGAAAATCCGGGAGGGTTGGCAAGTATGGTTATTGTCATTGTGTTTGTTGTTGTTTCATGTTTTTAATCACTATTATGGATGTTATTATACTGTTGTTGCTTTAATTGATATTTTTTGGCAGCTCTGTTCCTTGAATTTTACCACTAAAAACAGTGGTATTGTTTCTCCATTCCATACTATTTATTCCATTTGTGTATATGCTGTAAAAAAACCCCACTGCTTTTACTGTAAAATTCGGGTGACTGAGCTGCCAGTTTTTAAAGTGAAATTAAAAAAAAAAAATGTTGCAGCTCGTGTAAACAAATATATTTTTTAATTAATGGGAGTGATAAGTGATAATAATAATGATACATATTGTTTCTGTTATTGTCATTGTGTTTGTTGTTGTTTCATGTTTTTAATCACTATTATGGATGTTATTATACTGTTGTTGCTTTAATTCATATTTTTGGCAGCTCTGTTGCTTGAATTTTACCACTAAAAACAGTGGTATTGTTTCTCCATTCCATACTATTTATGCCATTTTTGTATATGCTGTAAAAAAACACTGTTTTTACTGTAAAATTCTGGTGACTGAGCTGCCAGTTTTTAAAGGGATTTTTTTTTTTTTTGCAGCTAGTGTAAAAAAATATATTGCTAATGTATATTAACTATTAAATGAACTTAAAATATGACTATTCCTTCTTTGTGGTGAATAATGGCTAGTTTTTACGAGGTGCAAATCAAGTGTAAGCCACTGTGATTGTTATGTGATAATAATAATGATACATATTGTTTCTGTTATCGTCATTCATTTTGTTTGTTGTTGTTTCATGTTTTTAATCACTATTATGGATGTTATTATATTGTTCATTAACATTTTTCACATTATATAATTGCATGTCTTGTGAATTGCTCTGTAAACGTGGCATTGTTTTCTTTTATCGGGCCGTCTAACATTCGGTGAAAATAAAATGAATGGTTAATAGAATAAAAAAAGAAGCGGGGATGTACAGCACTCAATAAAAGCATTTACATTTAAACTTGACGACTGTGGGCTTCGTTCCATTTATAATATTTGCTGTCACAGTCGAGAGCTTTCCTTTTATATGGAGTGTCAACTTTTACTAGGCCGCCATCGCTTCTAGGCTGCTTTTTTACGACCCAGTCGGGTCTCTCCCAGGTTTATTTAGCTAATTTATACTTTATTACAAACGTCTCCCAAGACGACGTGAATTCCTACCCGTGGTGAGGTCCGGCGGTCCGAACTCCAGCGGGTAGCGCAGCACGTTGTAGTTGTTCCACACGTAGAGCTGGTTGTCCCGGGGGTTGTAGTCCACCGAGGAGATGTACTGGTACGGGTTGGGGAAGGCGATGTTGACGGCCTCCTCGCGGCCGTGGTTGGTGTTGTAGGCGTACATCAGCAGGTCTCCGCCCGCCTCGCTGTCGTCGTCCTGGTAGACCGAGCGCACGGCGTAGAGCACGCCGCACGCCATGAAGGCGTTGGACGCCAGCCGCTTGTCGAAGCTCGTCTCCCAGGTGCCCTCGAAGCGCAGCGTGTACGGATTCACCTAAACGTAAACAAAATGTACAGTTGCTCAAAGCTACGAAGGACGTACGAGACAGAAATAATACATTGCAAGTGGAGATGCTTAAAATGTAATATCGGAAATGATCGGTATCGTTTTTTTTATTATTATATTGTTTTACTTCCTTTTTTTTCAAGACATTTTTTATTTTATTTATTTATCTTATTTTAATATTTTTTTTAAAAAAAGGACCTTATCTTCACCATACCTGGTTGTCCAAATTAGGCATAATAATGTGTTAATTCCACGACTGCATACATCGGTTGATACCGGTATCGGTTGATATCGGCATCGGTAATTAAAGAGTTGGACAATATCGGATATCGGCAAAAAGCCATTATCGGACATCCCTAATTTCCAGTTTTCCAAACCTCATATCCACCCTTTTTTCTGGCGACTACTCCTTCCACATTTTTCAACGCATTTCAACCGTTCCACCGTCAAAACATTCCTCTTATTTAGGACAAAAAAAACAAAGGTTTTTTTTTTAACTGGAAAAATTCCCGGTTTTCCCGAAATTCCAGGAATTCCGTAATACTATTTTTCAATTCAACATGTTACTACAACATTTCTCCACCGATTTGAAAAATTCCACATTACACCATTCAGGAAATTTAAACTATCATTTTTCCAAGTTCAAAAAAAAGTCCCAGATTTCCCTGAATTCCTGGTTTTCCAGGACATGTTTCCCATTCAAAATTAATTGGCCATGTTTCAAACTTTCAACATTTTTCAACCAATGTAAACCATTCCACCTTCAACACATTCAACACATTCCACCATAGAATGGTGGAATGTGTTGAAGGTGGAATGGTATTACTATATTGATATGTTGTATGTCTAAACAAGGACTCTACTCGTTTTGAATCCCATCAATACATCATGGCCAAGGTCGATGAGGTCAGAAGTCAAATTATGTTTTTATAGGCTTTGTTCAAATGTTTGTCCTCAAACTTGTTGGGATTATTGATCAGGTCGACAGCAAGAACCCATAAATACATTAAAAAAAAATAAAAAAAATAAAAAAAAATAAAAAAGTCTGTAAAATGGGGGCATTCTACGGAGCCCCTAAAGGGACATGGGGGAAATGTTTTTTTTAATATTTTTTTAATTTTATTTTTTTAAATTTTTTTAGACATGTATCTTGTGCGCACGAGAAACTTTTTCTAAAGTTATAAAAAAAAAAATATATAAAAAAAATTATTTTTTAGACATGTATCTCGTGCGCACGAGATACATGTCTTAAAAAAAAAAAAAAAAATATATATATATATATATATATATATATATAATTTTTTTTAATAACTTTGTAAAAAGTTTCTCTCGATACGTGTCTAAAAAAAAAAAATATATATATATAAAAAAAATAATTTCCCCCATGTCCCTTTAGGGGCTCCGTAGCATTCAAAATCAGGAGCATTATTGATTAGATAATTTGTAATAAAATACTAATGTTTGCCCATAAATGCTAACATGAAGGTGTATCTAGTGTGTTGAATGTAGCGTGAAAGTGTGTTAATTAATTTTTAATGGGAAAAAATGTCCCGGAAAACCTGAAGGTGGAATGGTATTACTATATTGATATGTTCTATGTCCAAACAAGGACTCTACTCGTTTTGAATCCCATCAATACATCATGGCCAAGGTCGATGAGGTCAGAAGTCAAATTATGTTTTTATAGGCTTTTTTCAAATGTTTGTCCTTGAACTTGTTGGGATTATTGATCAGGTCGACAGCAAGAACCCATAAATACATAAAAAAAAAAAAAAAAAAAAAAAAAAAAATTTTTTTTTAAAGTCTGCAAAACGGGGGCATTCTACGGAGGGACATGGGGGAATTTTTTTTTTTTAATAATTTTTTTAATTATTTACATGTATGTCGTGCGCACGAGAAACTTTTTATAAAGTTACAAAAAAAAAAAAAAAAAAATTATAATTATTATTTTTTTATTTTTTTACTTTTTAGACATGTATCTTGTGCGCACGAGAAACTTTCTCTTGCGCATACGATACATGTCTAAAAAAATAAAAAATAAAAAAATAAAACAATTATACATTTTTTTAAATTTTTTTAAATAACATCATAAAAAGTTTCTCGTGTGCATGAGATACATGTCTAAAAAAAAAAAATAATAATTAATTTTTTTAAATTTTTTTTAATAACTTTATAAAAAGTTTCTCGTGCGCACGAGATACATGTCTAAGAAAAATAAATAAAATAAATAATTTTTTTACATTTTTTTTAATAACTTTATAAAAAGTTTCTCGTGTGCATGAGATACATGTCTAAAAAAAAAAAAAAAAATTATAAACATTTTTTTTCCCCCCCATGTCCCTTTAGGGGCTCCGTAGCATTCAAAATCAGGAGCATTATTGATTAAATATTTTGTAATAAAATACTAATGTTTGCCCATAAATGCTAACATGAAGGTGTATCTAGTGTGTTTAATGTAGCGTGAAAGTGTGTTAATTATTTTTTAAATAGAAAAAATGTCCCGGAAAACCTGAAGGTGGAATGGTATTACTATATTGATATGTTCTATGTCCAAACAAGGACTCTACTCATTTTGAATCCCATCAATACATCATGGCCAAGGTCGATGAGGTCAGAAGTCAAATTATGTTTTTATAGGCTTTGTTCAAATGTTTGTCCTCAAACTTGTTGGGATTATTGATCAGGTCGACAGCAAGAACCCATAAATACATTAAAAAAAATAAATAAAATAAATAAAATTTTTTTTAAAGTCTGCAAAACGGGGGCATTCTACGGAGGGACATGGGGGAATTTTTTTTTTTAATCATTTTTTTAATTCTTTTTTTTAGACATGTATCTCGTGCACACGAGAAACTTTTTATAAAGTTACAAAAAAAAAAAAAAAAAAAAAAAAAAATATTTTTTTATTTTTTAGACATGTATCTTGTGTGCACAAGAAACTTTTTATAAACTTACAAAAAAAATAAAAAATAAAAAACTATAATTATTATTTTTTATTTTTTTATTTTTTAGACATGTATCTTGTGTGCACGAGAAACTTTCTCTTGCGCACACGATACATGTCTAAAAAAATAAAAAAATAAAAAAATAAAACAATTATACATTTTTTTACATTTTTTTAAATAACTTTATAAAAAGTTTCTCGTGCGCACGAGATACATGTCTAAAAAAAAAAAAAAAATGTATAAATTTTTTTATAGTTTTTTTAATAACTTTATAAAAAAGTTTCTCGTGCGCACGAGATACATGTCTAAAAAATAAAAAAATTAAAAAAATATTTTTTTTTACATTTTTTTAAATAACTTTATAAAAAGTTTCTCGTGTGCATGAGATACATGTCTAAAAAAAAAAAAAAAAAAATTATAAAAATAATAATTTCCCCCATGTCCCTTTAGGGGCTCCGTAGCATTCAAAATCAGGAGCATTATTGATTAGATATTTTGTAATAAAATACTAATGTTTGCCCATAAGTGCTAACATGAAGGTGTATCTGGTGTGTTTAATGTAGCGGTAAAGTGTGTGCATAAGCATAATGTCATGTGGGAATGACACAAATAAGGCGAGTCAGCAAAAAAACGAACAATTCCTGGATGATCAACACAATGTCTTATAAATGTGCTGCTGTGTCATTAAAAACGTACTACTTTTAAGGTGAAAAAAACAAACAAAAGAACAAACTAAGCAGGAAAATGGATTGAGAATAAAAAGATGCATTCAGGGCAAGACAAAACAACATTTCCCTGCCATGTGATTGAGACCTTTGACCCCCCTTCCTGTTATTAAAACCAGATTCCAACCTAATCCGGGTTTAATCCCCACCTGGCTGACCACCAGCCGCCCGTTGTTGGACTCGGTGGCGTAGATCACCCACAGGCCGTTCTCGTCCACCGCCAGGTCGATGTCGGACTTGCCGCCCCAGCGATACGGCGAGGTGTCGTGGTAGTTGGCGTTGGTGACGATGGCCTCGCCGCTCTTGATGCGCGTGCGCAGGTCGTACTTGACGATGTTGCGCGTGCGCTCCTTGTTGTAGAACACGGCGCCGTCGTACACCACGAAGCCCGTGCCGTCCACTCGGTTTGGCAACCTGCGGGGCAGATGGTGTGACTTAGTCCTGGTCAAAAGTGTACATACTGTTATAGGTTGGAGGAGGGAGTTGTGACGGCACAGTTCCACAAGGGGGCAATATTGCTCTATGTATTTATGATATATTGTGGAGTGTTTACGCCAGTCGTCCGCCATCTTGGACTGAACAGTCAGTAACTTTCACAATAAAAGTCGTTGGGGAAAACGTAAAATAGATTTCGAGTGTAGGGTTTTTAAACATCAGTGGACATATGACTTTTTTTTTCTTCAGCATTGTCCACACGTTTAAGTCAGGACTTTGGGAAGGCCATTCTAAGACCTTCATTCTAGCCTGATTTAGCCATTCCTTTACCACTTTTGAGGTGTGTTTGGGAGTCATTGTCCTGTTGGAACACCCAATTGCGCCCAAGACCCGACCTCCGGGCTGATGATTTTAGCTTGTCCTGAAGAATTTGGAGGTAATCCTCCTTTTTCATTGTCCCATTTAAAGCAGCAGTTCCATTGGCAGCAAAACAGGCCGAGAGCTTAATACCACCACCATCATGCTTGACGATAGGCATGATGTTCCTGGGATTAAAGGCCTCACCTTTTCTCCTCCAAACATATTGCTTGGTATTGTGGCCAAACAGCTCAGTTTTTGTTTCATCTGAGACCACATGGACAAAGATAAGACCTTCTGGATGAAAGTTCTGTGGTCTGCTGAAGAAACAAGTCCATGCCAACAAATGTAGCTGAACTGCACCAATTTTGTCAAGGGGAGTGGTCAAAAGTTCAAGCAGAACCTTAATTCTAGCCTGATTTAGCCATTCTGTTACCACTTTTTAGGTGTGTTTGGGGTCATTGTCCTGTTGGAACACCCAACTGCGCCCAAGACCCAACCTCCGGGCTGATGATTTTTGTTTGTCCTAAAGAATTTGGAGGTAATCCTCCATTTACTCTCCGTAAAGCAGCAGTTCCATTGGCAGCAAAACAGGTCCAGAGCATAATACTACCACCACCATGCTTGACGGTAGGGATGGTGTTCCTGGGATTAAAGGCCTCACCTTTTCTCCTCCAAACATATTGCTGGGTATTGTGGCCAAACAGCTCAGTTTTTGTTTGTTTGTTTGACAATGGATGGATGGATGTATACTTTTGAATATTGCCCCCTTGTGGAACTGTGCCGTCACAACTCCCTCCTCCAACCCATAACAGTCCTGACTTAAACGTGTGGACAATGCTGAAGAAACAAGTCCATGTCAGAAAACCAACAAATTTGCACCAATTTTGTCAAGGGGAGTGGTCAAAAGTTCAAGCAGAACCTTAATTCTAGCCTGGTTTAGCCATTCCGTTACCACTTTTTAGGTGTGTTTGGGGTCATTGTCCTGTTGGAACTCCCAACTGCGCCCAAGACCCGACCTCCGGGCTGATGATTTTTGGTTGTCCTAAAGAGTTTGGAGGTAATCCTCCATTTACTCTCTGTAAAGCAGCAGTTCCATTGGCAGCAAAACAGGTCCAGAGCATAATACTACCACCACCATGCTTAACGGTAGGAATGGTGTTCCTGGGATTAAAGGCCTCACCTTTTCTCCTCCAAACATATTGCTGGGTATTGTGGCCAAACAGCTCAGTTTTTGTTTGTTTGTTTGAAAATGGATGGATGGATGTATACTTTTGAATATTGCCCCCTTGTGGAACTGTGCCGTCACAACTCCCTCCTCCAACCCACAACAGTCCTGACTTAAACGTGTGGACAATGCTGAAGAAACAAGTCCATGTCAGAAAACCAACAAATTTGCACCAATTTTGTCAAGGGGAGTGGTCAAAAGTTCAAGCAGAACCTTAATTCTAGCCTGGTTTAGCCATTCTGTTACCACTTTTTAGGTGTGTTTGGGGTCATTGTCGTGTTGGAACACCAAACTGTACCCTCCTACAAGTGTGGCGGGAGAACGGGGCAAAGAAATGGATGTTTGATGCGTACTTGTAGGTGGTGGTGACTCGGCTCTGTTTGAAGTCCTCCCAGGAGGCGTACTCAAACAGCATGTCGGTGCGGTAGGGGGTCCAGGGCATGACGTAGAAGCGGTCCCCGGACTGAAGCGGGTCCTTGCACCATGCCCCCGCCTGGTGCTCCGCCTCCTGCAAAGAGCTGGGCGCCTGCACTCGAAGCAGCGTCCCCGGACACACAAAGACTGTGGAACACAGAGAAAAAGGTTGGAAAGCAGAAGAAGAGAGGAAGTGAAGTCAAGGTTGTGGTCAGTTGGAACACTAGGATGGAGAGGGCCAGGAAGTGAGACGGAATACAGAGAGAACTAGATGAGGCAATTCCTGAAGGAATTGCATGTGAATGTGGACTGAAAATCCTGGAATTTTTTTTCGAATCGTTGAAGTAGAGCACACAATTCCCAAACAGGCTGAATATTTTGAAGTTGGGACAGTTGGAATCAGATGAAAAATGTGGGAGTTGTGGAACTTTGAAGAATGTCCCATTGATTTCAATGGGGATTTCAGAAAAAAATGGGAATTTCGGGAAAAGCGGGAATTTTTTTGAAAATGGTAAGCAAAACTTGATTGGCCTGAATGAGTTGGAATGGTTGGTGTTGGAACTTTTGGTATTGTTATTTGGTAAATGGTATTAGGGAATTTCGGTAAAGTCAGGAAAGGGTAGTTTGAATCTCCAGAAATCTGGGAATTTTTTCTAGAATTGTTGCAGTAAAGCACACAATTCCTGAACAGGCTGAATATTTTGAAGTTGGAACAAGTTGGAATCAGATGAAAAATGTGGAAATTGTGGAACTTTGAAGAATTTCAGAAAAAATTGGGATTTTCGGGAATTCTTTTGAAAATGGTGAAAAAAACTTGAATGGTCTGAATGAGTTGCAATGGCTGGTATTGGCATTTTTGGTATTATTATTTGGTAAATGGTATTAGGAAATTTCGGGAAAGTCAGGAAAGGGTAGTTCGAATTTCCAGAATGGTGGAATGTGTTGAAGGGGGAATGGTTTGAATGGTTTGAAGAATGTGGGAATGGAGGAAGTTTGAAAAATGGCCAATTCATTTTGAATGGGGAAAATGGAAAAAAATAATAATAATTTTGGGAAATCCGGGAATTTTGGTAAAGTCAGGAAAGGGTAGTTTGAATTTCCAGAAATCTGGGAATTTTTTCTAGAATTGTTGCAGTAAAGCACACAATTCCTGAACAGGCTGAATATTTTGAAGTTGGAACAAGTTGGAATCAGATGAAAAATGTGGGAGTTGTGTAACTTTGAAGAATGTCCCATTGATTTCAATGGGGATTTCAGAAAAAAATTGGGAATTTCGGGAAAAGCGGGAATTTTAAAGAAAAATGGTAAGCAAAACTTGATTGGCCTGAATGAGTTGGAGTGGTTGGTGTTGGAACTTTTGGTATTGTTATTTGGTAAATGGTATCAGGGAATTTCGGGAAAATGTATGCTAGTCCGGGTGAGGAGTCAGTTAAACTAGAACTTGCCAGCGCCAGGCTGGATAATCCCTGCACACATAGCGATTCTCTTAGAATAATACAAAACTCACATCATGTTTTTTCTCTAGTGACTGTGTCAGAGGTAGACATGCATTCTACTGAGGTGGCAAAAAGATTGTTTACTTATTTCGCCCTAAATCACGAGTGTCTCAAAGGGCTGCACAAGCCACAACAAACATCCTCGGCTCAGATCCCACATCAGGGCAAGAAAAAACTCAACCCAATGGGATGACAATGAGAGACCTTGGAGGTTAATATATGAGGATGTTAATATACCACCAACGTATATTAACATCTTCAGGTCGCTGTACCACAACTCTACTTGCAGAGTCAACACTAACAACGGCACAACCAATGACTTGGACATTGTGACCGGTGTGAGGCAGGGTTGCATCCTGTCGCCATTGTGGTTCATTGACTTTGTGATGAATAAGTCCTTCACCGGGGAAGACTTTGGCATCAAGTGGGGAGGGGGGAAGATTAACCGACCTAGACTTTGCGGATGACTTGGCTCTGGTTAGCCAAACTCAGCGTGCACTCCAAGAGATGACCAACAATCTCCATGAGCACGGAGAAAAAGTACGGATAAGCCAAGAAAAGACCAAAGCCATGGCCGTTGGACAAATACAACACTTTACACCACTCATTATAGACGAACATGACAGAGTATGTTGACGACTTCACCTATCTTGGAAGTAACATCTCAAGTACAGGAGACGTGGAGAAAGACGTCAATAACAGACTTGGCAAAGCTGTAGGAGTGTTCCAACGGCTCCGAAACATCTGGTCATCCAAAACCATCACAACGACCATCAAGCTACGCCTCTACATGTCAGTGGTCATGCCAATAGCAACCTACGCCTGTCAGACGTGGATGGAGACAGCCAGTATCACCAACAAGCTGGATGTTTTCCACCGTCCATGCCTCAGATCCATCCTGGAGATCTCCTGGAGAGACCGCATCTCCAACGAGAAGGTGATGAGAAGGGCAGGTGTAGCAGCACTGTCTGACATTGTCTCCGGAAGGAGAAGGAGAATGATGGGGCACGTACTCCGACTGCCAAGAGAGAGACCGGCAAGTGTGGCAATGGACTGGATGCCAGAAGGTGGAATAAGGAAGAGAGGGAGGCCGGAGAAAACGTGAAGACAGACGGCCAAGGAGGACCTGAGGGAGATGGGTGTCAGTTGGCACGGAGCAAGAAGAGCCGCAAGAGACCGGAGAAACTGGAGGGGACTTGTCGCCCTATGTTCCAATAGGAACGGGAGGAACTAAGACTAAGTAAGACTGTATTTGGGTTTTGAGTTCTTTTCAAATCATGCAAGCAAGTCATTACCAATGATTCCATCCATCCATTTTCTACCGCTTATCTTTTTCCGGGTAGCGGGGGGTGCTGGATCCTATCTCAGGTGCATTTGGTACACCCTGGACAAGTCACCACCTCATCACAGGGCCAACACAGATAGACAACACTCACACACTAGAGACCATTTAGTGTTGCCAATCAACCGATCCCCAGCAAATTGTGATTCATCAAAATGTAAAAGTGGGATTAGTCCATCCTCACCTCCTCCATCACCGCATGGTTCCCCGGCGCCATGACAAACATCGACTGTAGTGCATGGTACGTGCTGCTGAGAAGGTTATTGGCTGCAAACTCCCACCCCTCCAGGACCTGCTCTCCTCGAGGACAAGGAGGCGTGTGGGTCGGATCACAGCTGACTCTTCTCACCCTGGACACAACCTATTCTCCTCTCTCCCGTCAGACAGGAGACTACGGTCCATCCAGACCCACACCTCCCGCCACCTGAACAGATTTTTCCCCTCGGCCATCAAGGCACATGAGCAACAACAAAATCTGATAGCTCAGTTACAGCTCATGTTATTCTATTCTGTGTTATATGTTTACAATTTACCGGTCGATCTACGTTCCCATCCTCGCCTATGGTCATGGGCTTTGGGTCGTGACTGAAAGGACAAGATCACGGTTACAAGCGGCTGAAATGAGTTTCCTCTGCCGGATGGCGGGGCTCGCCCTTAGAGATAGGGTGAGAAGCTCTGCCATCCGGGAGGAGCTCAAAGTAAAGCCGCTACCTCCACATGGAAAGGAGCCAGATGAGGTGGTTCGGGCATCTGGTCAGGATGCCACCCGAACGCCTCCCTAAGGAGCTGTTTAGGGCACGTCTGACCGGTAGGAGGCCACGGGGAAGACCCAGGACACGTTGGGAAGACTATGTCTCTCAGCTGGCCTGGGAACGCCTCAGGATCCCTCGGGAAGAGCTGGACGAAGTGGCTGGGGAGAGGAAAGTCTGGGCTTCCCTGCTTAGGTTGCTGTCCCTGCGACCCGACCTCGAATAAGCGGAAGAAGATGGATGGACGGATGGATGTTGCACGATTGCACAAAGTAAAATTCCTAGTTTGTGAACCCGTTCTCAAACAATGGCAATAAAAACTATTCTGATTCTGATTCTAATTCTGATTTTGAAGTATAATCATTTGACTTCCAGGACGGCTTCACGGTGGCAGAGGGGTTACTGCATCTGCCTCACAATACGAAGGTCCTGAGTAGTCTTGGGTTCAATCCCGGGCTCGGGATCTTTCTGTGTGGAGTTTGCATGTTCTCCCCGTGACTGCGTGGGTTCCCTCCGGGTACTCCGGCTTCCTCCCACCTCCAAAGACATGCACCTGGGGATAAGTTGATTGGCAACACTAAATTGGCCCAAGTGTGTGGATGTGAGTGTGAATGTTGTCTGTCTATCTGTGTTGGCCCTGCGATGAGGTGGCGACTTGTCTAGGGTGTACCCCGCCTCCCGCCCGATTGTAGCTGAGATAGGCTCCAGCGTCCCCGCGACCCCGAAGGGAATACGCGGTAGAAAATGGATGGATGGATGGATGGATGGACGGTCGATCTACGTTCCCATCCTTGCCTATGGTCATGAGCTTTGGGTTGTGACCGAAAGGACAAGATCACGGTTACAAGCGGCCGAAATGAGTTTCCTCCGCCGGGTGGCGGGGCTCGCCCTTAGAGATAGGGTGAGAAGCTCTGCCATCCGGGAGGAGCTCAAAGTAAAGCCGCTACCTCCACATGGAAAGGAGCCAGATGAGGTGGTTCGGGCATCTGGTCAGCATGCCACCCGAGCGCCTCCCTAGGGAGGTGTTTAGGGCACGTCTAACCGGTAGGAGGCCACGGGGAAGACCCAGGACACGTTGGGAAGACTATGTCTCTCAGCTGGCCTGGGAACGCCTCAGGATCCCTCGGGAAGAGCTGGACGAAGTGGCTGGGGAGAGGGAAGTCTGGGCTTCCCTGCTTAGGTTGCTGCCCCTGCGACCCGACCTCGAATAAGTGGAAGAAGATGGATGGATGTTGCACGATTGCACAAAGTAAAATTCCTAGTTTGTGAACCCGTTCTCAAACAATGGCAATAAAAACTATTCTGATTCTGATTCTAATTCTGATTTTGAAGTATAATCATTTGACTTCCAGGACAAGAAAAGTGTGAACTTGACCCTTTTCTCACAGGGAGTGTCCCGCCTCTGATACTCTGAAGGTGGAAAATTGCTTGCTTGGATTCCTGTTCCACCTTTTTTCCCCCCTATGTTGTTATTCTGCATTCACGTGGAAAAGATGGAAATATGCCAGCTTTTGAGAGCGTGGTGAAAGAAGCTGATAAAAGTTAGTTGGTAATTTAAAAAAGGGGACACAGAATAGGAACGATGATAATGGGCAGGAGGAGAGTGAGATGAGATGCATTATCAGATTTAAAATAAAGCTCATTTGTAGGACATGGGCGTCGTGGTGGGAGCGCGTCTGAATAGGATAAATGGGAGCGCAGCCGGCGCTTCCCCGCTTAGGTGTAGTCGCACATCTAATTCATGTCGGCCTACTTTTTATTTGATTGCGCCCTTTTATCTCAAAGGCCTGTGCCTGTTCGCTCAGTTCGCGGGTGGAAAAAGCTGCGGTAATTGTGGAGCCCGCTTTAATAGGGACTCAAATTCGCCTCTCAGTCGGAGTGATGAGCCACGTTTCTGTAAAAGTCTTTATCAAATTAGATTTCTTCAGGTTCTAGGAACAAACTTTTTAAGAATTGGGCTGGCAAACAGCAAAGAACTTGACTCTAATGGGCTCATTATTGGACTCTAATATAACAGTTTTAGGGGACACAAAAACCATACTAGCCAACCCTCCCGAATTTCAGTGCCTCTCCCGAAAATCTCCCGGGACAACCATTCTCCCGATTTCCAGCCGGACTTAAGGCCATACTTGCCAACCCTCCCGGATTTTCCGGGAGACTCCCGAAATTCAGCGCCTCTCCCGAAAACCTCCCGGGACAAATTTTCTCCCGAAAATCTCCTGAAATTCAGGCGGAGCTGGAGGCCACGCCCCCTCCAGCTCCATGCGGACCTGAGTGACGTGTCGACAGCCTGTTCACACGTCCGCTTTCCCACAATATAAACAGCTAATGATCAAAGGCGAGTTCTTGGTTTCTTGTGTGGGTTTGTTGTTAGGCAGTTTCATTAACGTCCTCCCAGCGCGGTAACAACACACAACAACAGCGTCTACCGTAAAGCAGTTTGTCTGCCGTAAACAGCAATGTTGTGACACTTTTAAACAGGACAATACTGCCATCTACTGTACATGCACATGTGACCCACCCATAATGTGTCACATTTTTGTGTTGATTTATTTATTTTATTTTGTGGTTTGAATTCGTTTTTGGAGCTGTCATTACACATTTATCAGTATTCACATTGGTCAGTAGGGGGCAGTAGGGCGTTTCTTCCCAATTGAATGCTATCACCTGCAGACCGGAAGTGTCTTGTCATTCTGATGAGCGCGACCAGTCTGTGAACAATTGAAACGTCCTGTGTGCTTTTTCCTCCTGTATAACAGGTTAGTTTTGGTGAATCAACTCACTGAATAATATCCATGTGATCTTTAAAAGTTTAAGTACACATTCTGATGGTGGAGCCTAACTCTAAAGTGTTTGTGAGTTGTAGTTTGTATTTGTGAATGAATCCAGTGCACAGCTGCAGTAATCAATACAAAAAGGCGACGTGAGTACGCAATGTTTATATAGGAACTTCTGATCCTAATTCAGACTCCCAAATTAGAGCTCCCGTTTTCTTATTGATTTTATAATGTATATTTGTATAATGTGTGTGTTCTGAAATAGTGACAGAAAATAGAACAAGGATGGACAATTCAACCCTTAACTCAACAATGAGTAGATGAGTGTTATGTGTGTGTATATGTGTAAATAAATGAACACTGAAATTCAAGTATTTATTTTATTTATATATATATGTATATAGCTAGAATTCACTGAAAATCAAGTATTTCTTATATATATATATATATATATATATATATATATATATATATATATCTTAACCACGCCCCCAACCACGCCCCCCGCCCCACCCCGACCACACCCCCAGCCCCCACCTCCCGAAATCGGAGGTCTCAAGGTTGGCAAGTATGCTTAAGGCACACCCCCTCCAAGTCCGTGCGGACCTGAGTGAGGACAGCCTGTCGTCACGTCCGCTTGGCCAACCAAAAAGTAATCACAGAACACTAGTGTTCTGTGGTTACTTTTTGGTTGGCCAACGGTTTACGTCGTATCGCGCACCCCTGACGGCAAGTGTGGGAGTCGGTTCCGAAGTATGAAGTAAAGAGACGTAGCTTCGTCACCTCACCTGGTTATTGACTCCAACCCAGAATATTACACTGCCCATACCTATGCTCCTTCAAAGGCTGTGCTACTGGCTGCAAAGCATTGCACTTTCAAATACAACAATGAGTAGAGAGGAGTGTTACGTGTGTATACGTGTAAATAAATGAACACTGAAATTCAAGTATTTATTTTATTTATATGTATATATATATATATATATATATATATATATATATATATATATATATATATATATATATATATATATATATATATATATATATATATATATATGTATATATATATATATATATATATATATATATATATCAAATAAAATACATATATATATATATATATATATATAGCTAGAATTCACTGAAAGTATATATAAAAAGGAAATACTTGAATTTCAGTGAATTCTAGCTATAAATATACTCCTCCCCCCACTATTTTACAAGAACAACCAAAAAAATTGGCAACATTGTGATAAAAGTCAGAATTTTATATGACAAATGTCACCATTTTGCATTAAAAAGTAATAATTTTTCATAAAAACTTAATCATTTTACGAGAAAATATTGCAATATTGCAGAAACAGAAAGAATATGAAAAAACTGTTCCCAATTTTATAAGAAAAAAATCGACATATTGTGAGAAAAACTGTTATGATCCGCTGCCCGGATCATATTTTTGTTTACGTTTTCAAGGTACTTGTGTTTTTTGTTAGTTTTGGACTCCTTGAGTGCCTGTTTTGTACACCTGAGTTTGTTGCCATGGCTGCTTATTATTTTCACCTGCCGCGTGTGTTCCCGACGCGCACCTGTTTGTCATCACTGACATTATTATTTAAGCCTGCCTTCCCTGTCATTCTGTCTTGCTTCCTAGTTTGTTTTCGTACAACAGATGACGACTTTTGTTTCCTGCACTAAACCTTCTAGCTCCCGCGCTAAAGGCTCTGGTTACCTTTCTAGCTCCCACGCTAGCTCCTTTTGTTTTTTGCCTTAAGTGCTATGAGCACGTTTTTGTTTGTTCCAGTATAATTTATTCCGGTAAATAAATCATTTCTTTTACCTTCACGCTGTGTCCGAAGTCCGTTGCATCCTGGGAGAACAAAACCCCGCATCACCATGCGCCCCGGTCGTCACAAAAAGACTACTTTTAGTTATTTTTTAAATTTTTTGGTTTGTAATTGGTTTTTAATCTTCATTATTTACTTCGTTATTACAGTATGTCTCTATACACCATCCATCCATCCATCCATCCATCCATTCATCTTCTTCCGCTTATCCGAGGTCGGGTCGCGGGGGCAGCAGCCTAAGCAGGGAAGCCCAGACTTCCCTCTCCCCAGCCACTTCGTCCAGCTCTTCCTGTGAGACCCCGAGGCGTTCCCAGGCCAGCCGGGAGACATAGTCTTCCCAACGTGTCCTGGGTCTTCCCCGCGGCCTCCTACCGGTCGGACGTGCCCTAAACACCTCCCTAGGGAGGCGTTCGGGTGGCATCCTGACCAGATGCCCGAACCACCTCATCTGGCTCCTCTCGATGTGGAGGAGCAGCGGCTTTACTTTGAGCTCCCCCCGGATGGCAGAGCTTCTCACCCTATCTCTAAGGGAGAGCCCCGCCACCCGGCGGAGGAAACTCATTTCGGCCGCTTGTACCCGTGATCTTGTCCTTTCGGTCATAACCCAAAGCTCATGACCATAGGTGAGGATGGGAACGTAGATCGACCGGTAAATTGAGAACTTTGCCTTCCGGCTCAGCTCCTTCTTCACCACAACGGATCGATACAGCGTCCGCATTACTGAAGACGCCGCACCGATCCGCCTGTCGATCTCACGATCCACTCTTCCCCCACTCGTGAACTCCTCCACTTGGGGCAAGATCTCCTCCCCAACCCGGAGATGGCACTCCACCCTTTTCCGGGCGAGAACCATGGACTCGGACTTGGAGGTGCTGATTCTCATCCCAGTCGCTTCACACTCAGCTGCGAACCGATCCAGTGAGAGCCGAAGATCCTGGCCAGATGAAGCCATCAGGACCACATCATCTGCAAAAAGCAGAGACCTAATCCTGCAGCCACCAAACCAGATCCCCTCAACGCCTTGACTGCGCCTAGAAATTCTGTCCATAAAAGTTATGAACCGAATCGGTGACAAAGGGCAGCCTTGGCGGAGTCCAACCCTCACTGGAAACGTGTCCGACTTACTGCCGGCAATGCGGACCAAGCTCTGGCACTGATCATACAGGGAGCGGACTGCCACAATCAGACAGTCCGATACCCCGTACTCTCTGAGCACTCCCCACAGGACTTCCCGAGGGACACGGTCGAATGCCTTCTCCGAGTCCACAAAACACATGTAGACTGGTTGGGCAAACTCCCATGCACCCTCAAGGACCCTGCCGAGAGTATAGAGCTGGTCCACAGTTCCACGACCAGGACGAAAACCACACTGTTCCTCCTGAATCCGAGGTTCGACTATCCGGCGTAGCCTCCTCTCCAGTACACCTATATACATACATATGTATTTATTTATTTTTAATTAATTTTGGCCAAAGGGGGCGCATTTCAATTTCTTACACCCACTTGTTATTTCATATGTTGACCAGAGGGGGAGCACTTTTAAAAGCGACACACAGTCAATTTGGAAAAATCCCTCCTTTTTGGGACCACCCTCATGTTGATAGATGTCACCAGCAGGGGTGCAACTGAGACATTGTCTATTAGATGCAATGCTATTGGGACCATGATTTATGTCATCACTTGTTCACACCTCCTCATATGGAAGAGACTTTTCCTTCTTCATGTCTCAAGAAGGGTAGAAATACAAGAACACACACATACACACACACTGGCACGCAACTAAGACACACAGCAGATATGTGCTTGATTACAGGTGGGGGGGTCATTGACTGAAGCTACGCCATGAGACCACCCAGCATGTCAGGTGAGCCGCAAGCGAAGGTGCTGGCATCCTCACACAGAACAAAAGAGTTGGATTCACGACAGGACAAAACAGCTGAGGACCACCCCCCACCCCCCTCAACACCCGTACAGCCTCTTTGCCAGTTGATTAATATGACTCTTTGGCTTTGGGTAGCAGACACCTGCTGGTCACCTCGTGATTGAACGCGTCCATGAACTAATTGGACACCATGGGGGTATTCAAACACACACACACACACACACACACACACACACACACACACGAGGCTGCATATCACATACCTCATACCACATACCATACAATCAAGCGACAATGTTTATCGATCCAGACCCAGCAGGAGCACAATAGACGTGAGGTGTGCAGATGTTATCACACTGATACAAGCAGGACACCCACGACTATAAAAGTCTGCAGTAAAAGCAAGAACATAACACACAGAACGGTGATAATGGCCATGTAGTGACCCATGTCGGAGGCAGTTATTTACATATATCCGAATTTAAGTTGTACTCCTTTCATTTCTCAGTCATATTTGAAAACAGCTCGTCTTTTCCATGTCTTCTCTTGATGCTCTGTCAGCAAGTATACTGTGTGTGTTAACCTTGAGTTCTTTGGAATGTGTTTTGACTAGCATTTTGTTTTGTCTACAGAGATGGGACGAGAGAGAGGGTGGTGGGATCGGGAAGACAGACCATTTTGGGAGGCGCAATAGAATGTTCTAGGGTTAGACTGGTCTCAATCAATGTATATTGGCAAAGCTTTGAGAATATACAACAAAATACCTATTCTGTCTCTGGTGGTTTTTCAACTCAGCTTTAAGTGTCGGGAAAGAACTTGGGAGCGAATTGTGACTTGAATTCCCTGGGAGGAACAACTGGTCCAAAACGCAACACCCATTACACACAGAACGGTGATACTGGCCATACGGTGATACTGGTCATTTAGTGACCCATAACTAGGGGCGGCATGGCGTAGTGGGTAGAGCAACAGTGCCAGAAACCTGAGGGTTGCAGGTTCGCTCCCCGCCTCTTACCATCCAAAAATCCCTGCCGTTGTGTCCTTGGGCGGGACACTTCACCCTTAGCCCCCGGTGCCACTCACACCGGTGAATTGAATGATGAATGATAGGTGGTGGTCGGAGGGGCCATTGGCGCAAATTGCAGCCACGCTTCCGTCAGTCTACCCCAGGGCAGCTGTGGCTATGAAAGTAGCTTACCACCACCAGGTGTGAATGATTGATGGGTGTTACATGTAAAGCGACTTTGGGTACTTAGAAAAGCACTATATAAATCCCAGTTATTATTATTATTATTATTATTAACTAGGGATGATATTCGAAACCGGTTCTCCCGGTTGTTCGAAAGGAAAGAACCGATTCCATGGACTCGAATCCCTTTTTGAGAACCGGTTCCCGTTATCAAGGCCACTATAGTAAAGAAAAAGAGTTGGTTCTTTATTCGAATCCCTGGGAACCAATCCCGTCCCACAGGTAATGCCCTGTGGCACGTCCCAGGAAATGACGTAGCTCAGTCGTTCGGCGGCAGTTACAGAAAGCAGCAACAACAATAAACCGGAAAAAAACGCCTCAAGGCATGGCTTCATTTTACAAAAAAATACGACGAGGATCTGCAATAATTGCAATCCTCCAAGTCCGAGTCCATGGTTCTCGCCCGGAAAAGGGTGGAGTGCCATCTCCGGGTTGGGGAGGAGATCTTGCCCCAAGTGGAGGAGTTCAAGTACCTCGGAGTCTTGTTCACGAGTGAGGGAAGAGTAGATCGTGAGATCGACAGGCGGATCGGTGCGGCGTCTTCAGTAATGCGGACGCTGTATCGATCCGTTGTGGTGAAGAAGGAGCTGAGCCGGAAGGCAAAGCTCTCAATTTACCGGTCGATCTACGTTCCCATCCTCACCTATGGTCATGAGCTTTGGGTTATGACCGAAAGAACAAGATCACGGGTACAAGCGGCCGAAATGAGTTTCCTCCGTCGGGTGGCGGGGCTCTCCCTTAGAGATAGGGTGAGAAGCTCTGTCATCCGGGGGGAGCTCAAAGTAAAGCCGCTGGCACAGGCAGTTTTGTCTGTGTTTTCTTCCTAGGGGCAGTTTTGTCTGTGTTTTCTTCCTAGGAGCAGTTTTGTCTGTGTTTTTTTCCTAGGGGGTGCTAGAGTGCAATTTTGAGTTTTGGGGTTTGCTTTTTTTATTAGATCGCAATTTTCGCCAGTCCTGATGTCTGTGTCCAGTTTGGTGAGTTTTGAAGCATGTTAAGGGGGTCAAATTACAGCTCAAAGAGGCAAAGGTGACTGTTTTTACAAAACTTTTGTTTTGAAGGGGGATTTTCCAAACTTCCTGTTGATTTTTGCTGAAGAAAGTTGATGTATGAAACGTAGGTCTAAGTGAGACCTAAATAGAGGTTTTTGTTTCATGTCTCTACGACATTCGTACTGGAAGTTACAGGCAGTTTTGTCTGTGTTTTTTTCCTAGGGGGCGCTAGAGCGCAATTTTGAGTTTTAAAGTTGTTGTTTTTTTCAATAGATGGCAATTTTCGGCAGTCCTGATGCGGGTGTCAAATTTGGTGAGTTTTGAAGCATGTTAAGGGGGTCAAATTACAGCTCAAAGAGGCAAAGGTGACTGTTTTTACAAAACTTTTGTTTTGAAGGGGGATTTTCCAAACTTCCTGTTGATTTTTGCTGAAGAAAGTTGATGTATGAAACGTAGGTCTAAGTGAGACCTAAATAGAGGTTTTTGTTTCATGTCTCTACGACATTCGTACTGGAAGTTACAGGCAGTTTTGTCTGTGTTTTTTTCCTAGGGGGCGCTAGAGCGCAATTTTGAGTTTTAAAGTTGTTTTTTTTTTCAATAGATGGCAATTTTCGGCAGTCCTGATGCGGGTGTCAAATTTGGTGAGTTTTGAAGCATGTTAAGGGGGTCAAATTACAGCTCAAAGAGGCGGCGGAATAATAATAATTAAAGCTACAAGCAGCGATGGACGGGACCGACTTTGAGGGCTCATAAAATCCAAACCGGAGCAGTAATTAAAACTCTTTCATCAACTTTTAATCAGAAGGGTTCAATCTCTCTCCTGTGCTAATTTGAAGCCGACACGACAAACGCGCTCAGGAGAGATAATGTTTGAAAAAAGGTGACTGTTTTTACTCAACTTTTGTTTTGAAGGGGGAATTGCAAACTTTCTGTTAATTTTTGCTGGGGGTTGTCAATTTATGAAATGTAGGTCTAAGTGAGACCTACATAGAGGTTTTTGTTTCATATCTCTACGACATTCCTACTGGAAGTTACAGGCAGTTTTGTCTGTGCTTTCTTCCTAGGAGCAGTTTTGTCTGTGTTTTATTCCTAGGGGGCGCTAGAGCACAATTTTGAGTTTTAAAGTTTTTTTTTCCTAAATAGATGGCAATTTTCGGCAGTCCTGATGCGGGTGTCAAATTTGGTGAGTTTTGAAGCATGTTAAGGGGGTCAAATTACAGCTCAAAGAGGCGGCGGAATAATAATAATAAAACCTTACAATTACAATAGGGTCCTCTGTCCCAAAGGGACATTGCGGTCCCTAATTAAGGACCGAGTCCCTTTGGGACAGAGGACCCTATTGTATTTCTAGCGTGTTATTATTATACCGCCGCCTCTTTGAGCTGTAATTTGACCCTTTTAACATGCTTCAAAACTCACCAAATTGGACACACACATCAGAACTGGCAAACATTGCGATCTAATCAAAAAAACAAACCCCAAAAACTCAAAATTGCGCCCCCTAGGAAGAAAACACAGACAAAACTGCCTTTAACTCCCAGTAGGAATGTCGTAGAAACCTCTATGTAGGTCTCACTTAGACCTATATTTCATACACTGGCAACCCCCAGCAAAAATCAACAGGAAGTTTGCAATTCCCCCTTCAAAACAAATAGTTGTGTAAAAACAGTCACCTTTTTTCAAACATTATCTCCTCTGAGCGCGTTTGTCGTGTCGGATTCAAATTAGCACAGGAGAGAGATTGAACCCTTCTGATTAAAGAGTTTTAATTACTGCTCCGGTTTGGATTTTATGAGCCCTCAGAATCGGTCCCATCCATCGCTGCTTGCAGCTTTTTATTATTATTATTTATCTTACGTTATATCAAAAATAACTTGAGCAAAATTTAATTGAAATATTGTCAGCGTGGCCCTCGAGCAGTGCTCGGGTTGCTCATGCGACCGCCGGTAAAAATGAATTGCCCACCCCTGTCCTATGATGTGTAGTGAAGCATGTTTAGCTATTTCTCAGTCCTCCAGTGATAATGGTACCTGTAAGAAACTCACTTCATTCATCACCATGGAGGCGAGGATTAGCGATTTAGAAGTAACTAAAACACCGCCGACTGCGGATGGGTCCTGAGGGTGTTTCAGTGTTATAACTTCACCTTTATTTCTACTTTTTACACCAAAATGAGTCCATTCTCCCTTTTCTGTCTATACACTGTTTCTGCTTGTATGGACTCTGTGCGTGTGCGCTGCCCAAATTGCTCGTAAAACCAGCAATGTCATGACCGGTACTTTTTAGAGGTGGTATAGTACCGAATATGATTTATTAGTATCACGGTACCGGTGTACCGTACAACCCTAGCCGATACCGATCGGTGGCTGATCAATCAGCACATCACAAGTTAATATAGGTGATAGTTTGACTCTGGAATGTATTATTAGGGCCCGCATGGCCCATTGTATAAGGACTCCCAAAGGGAGTCCTTATGCAATGGGACATAAGGACCTATTGAATTTCTAAGGTTTTATTCTTTATTCTTTATTCTTCCGCCGCCACAATAAACTGTAATTTGACCCACTTAACATGCTTCAAAACTCACCATATTTGACCCACACATCAGGACCTGCGAAAATTACCTTATTTTAAAAAAACCAAACCTCAAAACTCAAAATTGCGCTCTAGCGCCCCCTAGGGAAAAAAAACTAGACTGCCTATACCTCCCAAGATCAGAGAGACATGAAACAAAAACCTGTATGTAGGTCTGACTTAGACCTAGTTTTCATAATTGTATATCATCGGGCAAAAATCAACAGGAAGTTGGCAATTCCCCCTTCAAGACAAAAAAGTACTAAAAACAGTCACTTTTGCCTCTTTGAGCTGTAATTTGACCCCCTTAACATGCTTCAAAACTCACCGAACTGAACACACACACATCAGGACTGGCAAAAATTGCGATCTAATAAAAAAACCTAACCCCAAATCTCAAAATTGCGCTCTAGCGCCCCCTAGGAAAAAAAAACTAGACTGCCTATATCTCCCACTAGGAAGATCGGAGAGACATGAAACAAAAACCTGTATGTAGGTCTGACTTAGACCTAGTTTTCATAATAGTATATCATCGGGCAAAAATCAACAGGAAGTTGGCAATTCCCCCTTCAAGACAAAAAAGTACTAAAAACAGTCATTTTTGCCTCTTTGAGCTGTAATTTGACCCCCTTAACATGCTTCAAAACTCACCGAACTGAAAACACACATCAGGACTGGCAAAAATTGCGATCTAATAAAAAAACCTAACCCCAAATCTCAAAATTGTGCTCTAGCGCAATTTTTTAATGAAACGCACAAAAAAACTGCTCCTCGGATGAAAAAACTGACAAAACTGCCTGTAACTCCCACTGGGAAGGTCGGAGAGACATGAAACAAAAACCTCTATGTAGGGCTCACTTAGACCTACATTTCATAAATTGACAACTCCCAGCAAAAATCAACAGGAAGTTTGCTATTCCCCCTTCAAAACAAATTTTTTGTAAAAACCGGTCACCTTCCTTCAAGAACTTTACGTTTCGGCTTCAAACTAACACAGGAGAGAGATTAAAATAACAGAACAGCGTTTTAATACCTGCTCCGGTTTTGATTTTATGAGCCTTCAAAGACCCGCTGCGCTGATGCTGCTGCGCTGATGCTGCTGCGCTGCTGTTTTTTTAAGATGGCTGCTTAAAAGTAGGAAGCACCAACGTGCCTACACAATGCAGACAAGGTAGGTACACTAGACAAAAGTCTTGGGACACTTATGACTACCACCGGACAAAAGTATTGGGACACTTAGGCCGAAAACTGGACAAAAGTATTGGGACACTTAGGCCGAAAACTGGACAAAAGTATTGGGACACTTGGGACTACAACTTGACAAAAGTATTGGGACACTTAGGACTACAACTTGCCAAAAGTATTGGGACACTTGGGCCGAAAACTGGACAAAAGTATTGGGACACTTGGGACTACAACTTGACAAAAGTATTGGGACACTTGGGACTAAAACTGGACAAAAGTATTGGGACACTTAGGCCGAAAAATGGACAAAAGTATTGGGACACTTGGGACTACAACTTGACAAAAGTATTGGGACACTTGGGACTAAAACTGGACAAAAGTATTGGGACACTTAGGCCGAAAACTGGACAAAAGTATTGGGACACTTGGGACTACAACTTGACAAAAGTATTGGGACACTTGTGACTAAAACTGGACAAAAGGATTGGGACACTTGGGACTAAAACTGGACAAAAGGATTGGGACACTTAGGACTAGCACCTGCCAAATACGCGGGCCCGACCAACGCTGCTTGCAGTTTTAATTTTACTTTATATTTTTTTTAATTGGACTTCTGTGACTTACACTTTTGCTAGATTGTTAAAAAAAAAGTAGACCAACAAAGTATTATTAATTTAAATGTTGTTTTTTTTCTTCTTTTTGATTCTCATTAGATTGTGCAGGTTTACCTAATGAAGTGCACAATGAGCCCTTCGAAATGGTTTAACGGCACTGAGAGTCAATCAGGAAGTGATCATTACATCATTAGCGCCAGTGCACTTCATCAAGGCTCTTGTTTTTTTGTTTTTTTTTAATAAACACCAACAGAACGAGTACTTTCTTCCCCTGACCCGCCTTGAACCCGCATTGATATTGGCCTGCGTCCGAGTGGGCAGGATAGTAGCTGCTGCCTGAGCGAGCGCCATCCTCTGACTCACACCTTGCAAAGCCCGGGGGGGGGGATCGTTGACTCTGACCCGCGGCCCTCGGCCATCTTTCTTTACCTCCCTCGCCATCTAATTGAATGCTTCTAGACCATAAAAGTGTCTGGAAAACAACTGATTTAAGTCACAACTTAAATATTGGCGTTGAGCTAGACATGTAGTCTCTTCTCAAGGATAGGGCTATCACTTTTGCATTTCGAAGTACCAATTAGGGTCTCCGAAGGTTTAAAATTTTTTCCTTTGGGTTGAGTTTTTCCTGCCCTGATGTGGGATCTGAGCCAAGGATGTCGTTGTAGCTTGTGCAGCCCTTTGAGACACTTGTAATTAAGGGCTATATAAATAAACTTTGATTTATTGAACTTAAATGTTGGCGTTGAGCTCGACATGTAGTCTCTTCTCTAGGATAGGGCTATCACATTCGAAGTCCCAATTAGGGTCTCTTTCCTACGAGAAGTGATCCAATCCACCTGGGAATATCAAACTAAGGGGCCTTATCTTATGTGCTCAAACTGAAATCAATAAATCAATCAATCAATTGCTTTCGGTCTCCCCTAGAGGGGGGGGGGGGGGGGGGGGGGGGTTACCCACACATGCGGTCCTCTCCAAGGTTTCTCATAGTCATTCACATCGACGTCCCACTGGGGTGAGTTTTTCCTTGCCCTTATGTGGGCTTTGTACCGAGGATGTCGTTGTGGCTTGTGCAGCCCTTTGAGACACTTGTGATTTAGGGCTATATAAATAAACATTGATTGATTGATTGATTGATTGATAGTCTCTTCTCAAGGATAGGGCTATCACTTTTGCATTCCGACGTCCCAATTAGTGTCCCTTTCCCACGAGAAGTGATCCAATCCACCTGGGAATATCAAACTAAGGGGCCTTATCTTATTATGTGCTCAAACTGAAATCGCACTATTTAATTAAACTTGGTGGTTTGCTTTCTCCACTGCGAGCCCTTATTACGGCCACAGTATGAACCCGGTGTTAGGTGACAGGCGTTTGGTATTAGGCGTAAATCTTGAGATTATCCGAGCTGGAATTAGGTGTGTGCTATGTCAGGACGGCACACCCTGACCATAAAAGTGTCTGGAAAACAACTGATTTAAGTCACAACTTAAATGTTGGCGTTGAGCTAGACATGTAGTCTCTTCTCAAGGATAGGGCTACCACTTTTGCATTCCGAAGTCCCAATTAGGGCCAAGGATGTCGTTGTGGCTTGTGCAGCCCTTTGAGACACTTGTAATTAAGGGCTATATAAATAAACTTTGATTGATTGAACTTAAATGTTGGCGTTGAGCTCGACATGTAGTCTCTTCTCTAGGATAGGGCTATCACTTTCGCATTACGAAGTCCCAATTAGGGTCTCTTTCCTACGAGAAGTGATCCAATCCACCTGGGAATATCAAACTAAGGGGCCTTATCTTATTATGTGCTCAAACTGAAATCAATAAATAAATCAATCAATCAATCAATCAATCAATGTTTACTTATATAGCCCTAAATCACAAAATCCCACTATTTAATTAAACTTGGTGGTTTGCTTAACATTGAGTCCGAGTGGACAATGTTCCGCACCTCTATTGTCGAGGCGGCTGATTGGAGCTGTGGCCGCAAGGTAGTTGGTGCCTGTCGTGGCGGTAATCCTAGAACCCGTTGGTGGACACCGGCGGTGAGGGATGCCGTCAAGCTGAAGAAGGAGTCCTATCGGGTTCTTTTGGCTCATGGGACTCCTGAGGCAGCGGACAGGTACCGACAGGCCAAGCGGTGTGCGGCTTCAGCGGTCGCGGAGGCAAAAACTCGGACATGGGAGGAGTTCGGGGAAGCCATGGAAAACGACTTCCGGACGGCTTCGAAGCGATTCTGGACCACCATCCGCCACCTCAGGAAGGGGAAGCAGTGCACTACCAACACCGTGTATGGTGCGGATGGTGTTCTGCTGACCTCGACTGCGGAAGTTGTGGATCAGTGGAAGGAATACTTTGAAGACCTCCTCAATCCCACCAACACGTCTTCCTATGAGGAAGCAGTGCCTGGGGAATCTGTGGTGGGCTCTCCTATTTCTGGGGCTGAGGTTGCCGAGGTAGTTAAAAAGCTCCTCGGTGGCAAGGCCCCGGGGGTGGATGAGATCCGCCCGGAGTTCCTTAAGGCTCTGGATGCTGTGGGGCTGTCTTGGTTGACAAGACTCTGCAGCATCGCGTGGACATCGGGGGCAGTACCTCTGGATTGGCAGACCGGGGTGGTGGTTCCTCTCTTTAAAAAGGGGAACCGGAGGGTGTGTTCTAACTATCGTGGGATCACACTCCTCAGCTTTCCCGGTAAGGTCTATTCAGGTGTACTGGAGAGGAGGCTATGCCGGATAGTCGAACCTCGGATTCAGGAGGAACAGTGTGGCTTTCGTCCTGGTCGTGGAACTGTGGACCAGCTCTATACTCTCGGCAGGGTCCTTGAGGGTGCATGGGAGTTTGCCCAACCAGTCTACATGTGCTTTGTGGACTTGGAGAAGGCATTCGACCGTGTCCCTCGGGAAGTCCTGTGGGGAGTGCTCAGAGAGTATGGGGTTTCGGACTGTCTGATTGTGGCGGTCCGCTCCCTGTATGATCAGTGTCAGAGCTTGGTTCGCATTGCCGGCAGTAAGTCGGACACGTTTCCGGTGAGGGTTGGACTCCGCCAAGGCTGCCCTTTGTCACCGATTCTGTTCATAACTTTTATGGACAGAATTTCTAGGCGCAGTCAAGGCGTTGAGGGGATCTGGTTTGGTGGCTGCAGGATTAGGTCTCTGCTTTTTGCAGATGATTTGGTCCTGATGGCTTCATCTGGCCAGGATCTTCAGCTCTCACTGGATCGGTTCGCAGCTGAGTGTGAAGCGACTGGGATGAGAATCAGCACCTCCAAGTCCGAGTCCATGGTTCTCGCCCGGAAAAGGGTGGAGTGCCATCTCCGGGTTGGGGAGGAGATCTTGCCCCAAGTGGAGGAGTTCAAGTACCTCGGAGTCTTGTTCCCGAGTGAGGGAAGAGTGGATCGTGAGATCGACAGGCGGATCGGTGCGGCGTCTTCAGTAATGCGGACGCTGTATCGATCCGTTGTGGTGAAGAAGGAGCTGAGCCGGAAGGCAACGCTCTCAATTTACCAGTCGATCTACGTTCCCATCCTCACCTATGGTCATGAGCTTTGAGTTATGACCGAAAGGACAAGATCACGGGTACAAGCGGCCGAAATGAGTTTCCTCCGCCGGGTGGCGGGGCTCTCCCTTAGAGATAGGGTGAGAAGCTCTGTCATCCGGGGGGAGCTTAATGTAAAGCCGCTGCTCCTCCACATCGAGAGGAGCCAGATGAGGTGGTTCGGGCATCTGGTCAGGATGCCACCCGAGCGCCTCCCTAAGGAGGTGTTTAGGGCATGTCCGACCGGTAGGAGGCCACGAGGAAGACCCAGGACATGTTGGGAAGACTATGTCTCCCGGCTGGCCTGGGAACGCCTCGGGATCCCCCGGGAGGAGCTGGACGAAGTGGCTGGGGAGAGGGAAGTCTGGGCTTCCCTGCTTAGGCTGCTGCCCCCGCGACCCGACCTCGGATAAGCGGAAGAAGATGGATGGATGGATGGATGGGTTTGCTTTCTCCAAGATGAGTATAAACATTCACCATTTGCAAAACATGATATGAGTTGATTAATTCACTGCAGCGCTAACAGAAAACCCCAATCAACAACAGTCCAACACGAAATATAGACCGAACTAGTGACCTGAAATGTTTGTCTGATAACTAGCCATCTAATTGAATGCTTCTAGCAGCATCGACCTTACACTGCGAGCCCTTATTACGACCACAGTATGAACGCGGTATGCGTTCAGAATTAGGCGCAAATCTTGAGATTATCCGAGCTGGAGTTAGGTGTGTGCTAAGTCAGGACAGCACACCCTGACCATAAAAGTGTCTGGAAAACAACTGCTTTAAGTCACAACTTAAATGTCGACGTTGAGCTCGACATGTAGTCTCTTCTCTAGGATAGGGCTATCACTTTTGCATTTCGAAGTCCCAATTAGGGTCTCTTTCCTACAAGAAGTGATCCAATCCATCTGGGAATATCAAACTAAGGGGCCTTATCTTATTATGTGTTCAAACTGAAATCACACTCTTTAATTAAACTTGGTGGTTTGCTTTCTCTAAGATGAATATAAACATTCACTATTTGCAAAACATAATAAGAGTTAATTAATTCACTTCAGCGCTAACAGAAAACCCCAATCAACAACAGTCCAACACGAAATATAGACCGAACTGGTGACCTGAAATGTTTGTTTGATAACTCGCCATCTAATTGAATGCTTCTAGCAGCATCGGCCTTACACTGCGAGCCCTTATTACGACCACAGTATGAACGCGGTATGCGTTCGGAATTAGGCGCAAATCTTGCGATTATCCGAGCTGGAGTTAGGTGTGTGCCATGTCAGGACAGCACACCCAGACCATAAATGTGTCTGGAAAACAACTGCTTTAAGTCACAACTTAAATGTTGGTGTTGAGCGCAACATGTTGTCTCTTCTCAAGGATAGGGCTATCACTTTTGCATTCCGAAGTCCCAATTAGGGTCTCTTTCCTACGAGAAGTGATCCAATCCACCTGGGAATATCAAACTAAGGGGCCTTATCTTATTATGTGCTCGAACTGAAATCGCACTATTTAATTAAACTTGGTGGTTTGCTTTCTCCACTGCGAGCCCTTATTACGGCCACAGTATGAACGCGGTAGTAGGTGACAGGCGTTTGGTATTAGGCGTAAATCTTGAGATTATCCGAGCTGGAATTAGGTGTGTGCTAAGTCAGGACGGCACACCCGGACCATAAAAGTGTCTGGAAAACAACTGCTTTAAGTCACAACTTAAATGTTGGCGTTGAGCTAGACATGTAGTCTCTTCTCAAGGATAGTGCTATCACTTTTGCATTCCGAAGTCCCAATTAGGGTCTCCGAAGGTTTACATTTTTTTCCTTTGGGTTGAGTTTTTCCAGCCCTGATGTGGGATCTGAGCCAAGGATGTCGTTGTAGCTTGTGCAGCCCTTTGAGACACTTGTAATTAAGGGCTATATAAATAAACTTTGATTGATTGAACTTAAATTGTTACGATCCCCTGCCCGGATCATAGTTTGTTTATGTTTGAGTCACGTGTTTTCAGCACCTTGATTTTGTTTGTTTTCAGTTGCCATGTCAACCGATTACATTCACCTGCCTCTGGTTAGTGTTCGGGACGCGCACCTGTTGCCCGGGCACTAATCAGAGGGCTATTTAGTCTTTGCCCTGGCCTCACTCGGTCTGGCTTCCTAGTTTGTTCCCACACAACTGATGACGACGTTTATTTCATGTTCCTTAGCTGCTAGTTTTCAACGCTAGGCTATTTTGGTTTACTAGCTCCCACGCTAGCCCTTTTGTTTTGCCTTTTGTGCTACGTGTATGTCTTTTGTTTATTCATCGTATGATTTATATGTTAAATAAATCATATTCCTACCTGCAAGCTGTGTCCGAAGCCGTCTGCATCCCTGGGAGAACACACCCGCATCACGATGCGACCATGTCGTTACGTAAATGTTGGCGTTGAGCTAGATATGTAGTCTCTTCTCGAGGATAAGGCTATCACTTTTGCATTACGAAGTCCCAATTAGGGTCTCTTTCCTACGAGAAGTGATCCAATCCACCTGGGAATATCAAACTAAGGGGCCTTATCTTACTATGTGTTCAAACTGAAATCAATAAATAAATCAATCAATCAATCAATGTTTACTTATATAGTCCTAAATCACAAAATCCCACTATTTAATTAAACTTGGTGGTTTGCTTTCTCTAAGATGAATATAAACATTCACTATTTGCAAAACATAATACGAGTTAATTAATTCACTTCAGCGCTAACAGAAAAACCCCAATCAACAACAGTCCAACACGAAATATAGACCGAACTGGTGACCTGAAATGTTTGTTTGATAACTCGCCATCTAATTGAATGCTTCTAGCAGCATCGGCCTTACACTGCGAGCCCTTATTACGACCACAGTATGAACGTGGTACGCGTTCAGAATTAGGCGCAAATCTTGAGCTGGAGTTAGGTGTGTGCTATGTCAGGACAGCACACCCGGACCATACAAGTGTCTGGAAAACAACTGCTTTAAGTCACAACTTAAATGTCGGCGTTGAGCTAGACAGGTAGTCTCTTCTCGAGGATAAGGCTATCACTTTTGCATTCCGAAGTCCCAATTAGTGTCCCTTTCCCACGAGAAGTGATCCAATCCACCTGGGAATATCAAACTAAGGGGCCTTATCTTATTATGTGCTCAAACTGAAATTTCACTATTTAATTAAACTTGGTGGTTTGCTTTCTCCACTGCGAGCCCTTATTACGGCCACAGTATGAACGCGGTGTTAGGTGACAGGCGTTTGGTATTAGGCGCAAATCTCGAGATTATCCGAGCTGGAATTAGGTGAGGCAGTGCGATTAAACGGAATAATTGAGTGCACTTATATGGCAAACTCTAGCCAGATGGCGAGTGAAACTCACCTTATCAGGGATTAAAAAGGAGAAAAAAGGCCGGCTTCTGCTATCATGCTCGAGCACGCCTGTTTAAAGCGGCGCTGACGGGGTTAGGACGGTCCAATAATTGACTATTCATCTCCATAATCCTTCTCCCAGGCACGGGTCAGATGCTACTTGTCAATATGAGGCGGCACCACCAGAATGAGCCCCACCCCCCGAGTCGTCATAAAATTATTAACCGGCGAGTCGCTCCGGGCCAAATTCGGGATTTTAATTCTGCCGTGGCAAAAAATCCTCTCCTGCAAACCATAACTCTCCCAACATGCGGTTGTTGTTGTTGTTTTCTAAAAAAGGTATATTTTTAAATCCGCTCTGTGCCTTTGCCCAGTTTGTCTTCACGGGTCCATGGCAGAGGGATCATCGGACCGACCGCTGAGCCGCCCCCCCCCCCGCCGCTCTAATTGAATCCTGCACCTGTTACTGGCAGATACAGCACGCGGCCAGCAGGGGGCGGAATGGAGCGCCGCGTGCTACCAGCTGTGCCATGCTGCAAACTTAATGGGCAATTGGGCGTGAACGTGCAACGGAAGCACTCGAGCTTGGCCGACTTCTCGCCTGCAATACAATCTCTGAAGCAGGGTTTCATCAAAGTGCGGTTCCAGGGCCCCTGGTGGTCCGTAAGAAGGCCTTCAGTGGTCCACGACTGACTGAATCGTTGCATTTATGCGTTAAAACTATTTAACTATCAGGTTTTAAGCGGGATTTTATCAATGTTAAATGTCATGTAAGTACAAAAACTAGTTAACTAAGTAAAACATAATATTTGTTAAGTTCTAAAACATGCATATATCATTATTACTGAAAGGGTATACTTTCTATAAAATGCTGAAAAACATGGAATTATTTATTTTTGGCAAGTTCAAGTTATGGACTCTTCATTGAAACATTGCAGTCCTGAAAGTCCTTTTTTTTAGACTAGTAAGCAGATGTATTGTATTCTTTATTTTTAATGTAATTGGCGTATAACTTTATATTTTTGTTTTAATTTCCTATAGTTATACATTTTAAACAATAATTTTCCATTATTTTTCCCTGTAATAGGCAGAGTTGTTCAAAACTGTACAATATATATATTTTAAATATTTCACATTTTACATATATATTTATTTTCCTGTTGTAAAATACTTTATTTTCCACACATTTTAAAAATATTTGTTTATTTTAGTAAACAGACCCAAATAGGTTTTTATATTTATTTTCTTGCTGTAATAAGCAGTATTATAGTTTTCTTCAAAATATTTAATTTTTTAAATTTTTAAATTTTATTTTTTAATTGTATTTTCCTGTTGTAAACTGCTATATTTTTCTAGAAAGATGACTGTTTTAAATATTTTTTTTTAGCGATGTTAAATGTCATGTAAGTACAAAAAGAAGCTCACCAAGTTAAAAAATAATATTTGTTAAGTTCTAAAACATGCATATAACATTATTATGATCATTACTGAAAGGGTATACTTTCTATAAAATGCTGAAAAACATGGAATTATTTATTTTTGGCAAGTTCAAGTTATGGACTCTTCATTATGGAATTCAAAGTGAAACATTGCAGTCGTGAGGCTACGCTATAGTATGTACTGCAACACGGAACGACACAGGAAGTCCTTCATACCGACAGCCATCAGACTGTATAATGCATACGTTCCTTTTGACTGTACATGTACTGTAAATGTATAACATATTTATATTATTCACATGTGAATAATGCTGTATAGTAGACTGTATTTATGTTATTCACGTGTGAATAATGCTGTATAATAGACTGTATTTATGTTATTCACATGTGAATAATGCTGTATAATGGACTGTATTTATATTATTCACATGAGAATTATGCTGTATTTATGTTATTCACATGTGAATAATGCTGTATAAAAGACTGTATTTATTTTATTTACATGTGAATAATGCTGTATAATAGACTGTATTTATATTATTCACATGTGAATAATGCTGTATAATAGACTGTATTTATATTATTCACATGTGAATAATGCTGTATAATAGACTGTATTTATGTTATTCACATGTGAATAATGCTGTATAATAGACTGTATTTATATTATTCACATGTGAATAATGCTGTATAATAGACTGTATTTATATTATTCACATGTGAATAATGCTGTATAATAGACTGTATTTATATTATTCACATGTGAATAATGCTGTATAATAGACTGTATTTATATCATTCACATGTAAAAAATACCTAAGTGTTTATTGTTTATTGTGAGCAAACTGTGGTGCTGAATTTCCCCCAGGGATCAATAAAGTACTTTCTATTCTATTCTATTCTATTCAATTTTTTTTTTTTTTAGACTAGTAAGCAAATGTATTGCATTCCTTATTTTTAATGTAATTGATGTATAACTATATATTTTTGTTTTAATTTCCTATAGTAAAACACTATATTTCCCCCACATTTTAAACAATAATTTCCTCTGTAATAAGCAGAGGTATTTAAAAGTAACATATATATATATATATATTAAATGTTTTACAATTGACATCTATTTTCATTTTCCTGTTGTAAAACACTATATTTTCCATACATTTTAAACAATAATTTTCCCTGTAATAAGCAGAGGTATTTAAAACTAACATATATATATATATTTTAAATGTTTTATATTTGACATATATTATAATTTTTCTGGTGTAAAATACTATATTTTTCACACATTTTAAAAATGTTTGTTTATTTTAGTAAACAGACCCATTGTATACTATTTTAAATATGTTTTTATATTTATTTTCTTACTGTAATAAGCAGGTGTATTAGTTTTCATTAAAATAATTGCTTTTTTAAATTTTATTTTTTATTGTATTTTCCTGTTGTAAACTACTATATTTTGGTATAAAGATAACGGAAAAAAGCAAGTGTATTGTAGTTTCCTAAAATATGTCTATAAATTTCAAAATGCTTTTTTTTTTCTGAAATAAAACACAATATTTCCCCCACATTAAATCCCAGATTTCAAATAGATTTTGGTATAAAAAGATCTATTGTATATTACTTTAAATATACATTTTTCGATGACCTTTTTTCCTGTAATAAGCCAATGTACTATACTTTTCTTCAACATTTTAACAATTTAAAACAAGTTTTATATATTTTTATTTTCCTGTCGTAAAATACTATAATTCCATTAAATTTTAAATATATTTTGTATATGATTTTCATTCCTATTTTGAACCGTAATTTATTTGGCTGTTAAATATATTCGCTACTGTATATTTTTTTACAAACCCCAAAAAACGTGTAAATGGTAAATAAAAACAGAATACAATGATTTGCAAACCCTATTCAACTTAAATTCAATTGAATAGACTGCAAAGACAAGATATTTAACCTTCAAACTGGAAAACGTTGTTATTTTTTGCAAATATTAGCTCATTTGGAATTTGATGCCTGCAGCATGTTCCAAAAAAGCTGGCACAAGTGGCAAAAAAGACTGAGAAAGTTGAGGAGTGCTCATCAAAGACTTATTTGGAACATCCCACAGGTGAACAGGCTAATTGGGAACAGGTGGGTGCCATGATTGGGTATAAAAGCAGCTTCCATGAAATGCTCAGTCGTTCACAAACAAGGACGGGGGCGAGGGTCACCACTTTGTCAACAAATGCCTGAGCAAATTGCTCAAAAACAACATTTCTCAACCAGCTATTGCAAGGAATTTAGGAATTTCACCATCTACTGTTCGTAATATCACCAAAAAGCTCAAAGAATCTGGAGAAATCACTGCACAAAAGCGCCTTCGATATCCCAGGTGGTACTGCATAAAAAAAAGTGACATAAGTGTGTAAAGGATATCACCACATGGGCTCAGGAACACTTCAGAAAACCCCTGTCAGTAACTACTGATTTTCGCTACATCTGTAAGTAGAAGTTAAATACAAAACAACAGACATTTATCAACAACACCCGGAAACGCCGCCGACTTCGCTGGGGCCCCGAGCTCATCTAAAATGGACTGATGCAAAGTAGAAAAGTGTTCTGTGGTCTGACGAGTCCACATTTCAAATTGTTTTTTGGAAACTGTGGACGTCAAAGAGGAAAAGAACCATCCGGATTGTTCTAGGCGCAAAGTGTGAAAAGGCAGCATGTGTGATGGTATGGGGGTGTATTAGTGCCCAAGACATGGGTAACTTACACATCTGTGAAGGCACCATTAATGCTGAAAGGTACATACAGGTTTTGGAGCAACATATGTTGCCTTCCAAGCAAGGTTATCATGGACGCCCCTGCTTATTACAATGCTAAGCCACGTGTTACAACAGCGTGGCGTCATAGTAAAAGAGTGCGGGTACTAGACTGGCCTGCCTGTAGTACAGACCTACTTTGTCTGTCAATACTTTCCCACTACACATCTGATGCAACTTTGACTGTCAATACTGTCCCACTTACACATCATGGACGCCCCTGCTTATTACAATGCTAAGCCATGTGTTACAACAGCGTGGCTTCGTAGTAAAAGAGTGCGGGTACTAGACCGGCCTGCCTGTAGCACAGACCTACTTTGACTGTCAATACTGTCCCACTTACACATCTGACGCAACTTTGACTGCCAGTACTGTCCCACTTACACATCTGATGCAACTTTGACTGTCAATACTTTCCCACTACACATCTGATGCAACTTTGACTGTCAATACTGTCCCACTTACACATTTGATGCAACTTTGACTGTCAATACTGTCCCACTTACACATCTGATGCAACTTTGACTGTCAATACTGTCCCACTTACACATCATGGACGCCCCTGCTTATTACAATGCTAAGCCACGTGTTACAACAGCGTGGCTTCATAGTAAAAGAGTGCGGGTACTAGACTGGCCTGCCTGTAGTACAGACCTACTTTGTCTGTCAATACTTTCCCACTACACATCTGATGCAACTTTGACTGTCAATACTGTCCCACTTACACACCATGGATGCCCCTGCTTATTACAATGCTAAGCCATGTGTTACAACAGCGTGGCTTCATAGTAAAAGAGTGCGGGTACTAGACCGGCCTGCCTGTAGCACAGACCTACTTCGACTGTCAATACTGTCCCACTTACACATCTGACGCAACTTTGACTGCCAGTACTGTCCCACTTACACATCTGATGCAACTTTGACTGTCAATACTGTCTCACTTACACATCTGATGCAACTTTGACTGCCAATACTGTCCCACTTACACATTTGATGCAACTTTGACTGTCAATACTGTCCCACTTACACATCTGATGCAACTTTGACTGTCAATACTGTCCCACTTACACATCTGATGCAACTTTGACTGTCAATACTGTCCCACTTACACATCTGATGCAACTTTGACTGTCAATACTGTCTCACTTACACATCTGATGCAACTTTGACTGCCAATACTGTCCCACTTACACATATGATGCAACTTTGACTGTCAATACTGTCCCACTTACACATCTGATGCAACTTTGACTGTCAATACTGTCCCACTTACACATCTGATGCAACTTTGACTGTCAATACTGTCCCACTTACACATCTGATGCAACTTTGACTGTCAATACTGTCCCACTTACACATCTGATGCAACTTTGACTGTCAATACTGTCCCACTTACACATCTGATGCAACTTTGACTGTCAATACTGTCTCACTTACACATCTGATGCAACTTTGACTGCCAATACTGTCCCACTTACACATTTGATGCAACTTTGACTGTCAATACTGTCCCACTTACACATCTGATGCAACTTTGACCGTCAATACTTTCCCACTACACATCTGATGCAACTTTGACTGTCAATACTGTCCCACTTACACATTTGATGCAACTTTGACTGTCAATACTGTCCCACTTACACATCTGATGCAACTTTAACCGTCAATACTGTCCCACTTACACATTTGATGCAACTTTGACTGTCAATACTGTCCCACTTACACATCTGATGCAACTTTGACTGTCAATACTGTCCCACTTACACATCTGATGCAACTTTGACTGTCAATACTGTCCCACTTACACATCATGGACGCCCCTGCTTATTACAATGCTAAGCCACGTGTTACAACAGCGTGGCTTCATAGTAAAAGAGTGCGGGCACTAGACTGGCCTGCAACTTTGATTGCCAAAACTGTCCCACTTACACATTTGATGCAACTTTGACTGTCAATACTGTCCCACTTACACATCTGATGCAACTTTGACTGTCAATACTGTCCCACTTACACATCTGATGCAACTTTGACCGTCAATACTTTCCCACTACACATCTGATGCAACTTTGACTGTCAATACTGTCCCACTTACACATCTGATGCAACTTTGACTGCCAATACTGTCTCACTTACACATCTGATGCAACTTTGACTGCCAATACTGTCCCACTTACACATCTGATGCAACTTTGACTGTCAATACTGTCCCACTTACACATCTGATGCAACTTTGACTGCCAATACTGTCCCACTTACATATATGATGCAACTTTGACTGTCAATACTGTCCCACTTACACATCTGATGCAACT
>NC_084571.2:39907500-39950000 GCF_033978685.3 Nerophis lumbriciformis | reverse complement strand
ATACTGTCCCACTTACACATCTGATGCAACTTTGACTGCCAATACTGTCTCACTTACACATCTGATGCAACTTTGACTGTCAATACTGTCCCACTTACACATCTGACGCAACTTTGACTGTCAATACTGTCCCACTTACACATTTGATTCAACTTTGACTGTCAATACTGTCCCACTTACACATCTGATGCAACTTTGACTGTCAATACTGTCCCACTTACACATCTGATGCAACTTTGACGGTGAATATTTCCCACTACACACCTGATGCAACTTTGACTATCAATACTGTCCCACTTACACATCAGACGCAATTTTGACTGCCAATACTGTCCCACTTACACATCTGACGCAACTTTGACTGTCAATACTGTCCCACTTACACATCTGACGCAACTTTGACTGTCAATACTGTCCCACTTACACATCTGATGCAACTTTGACTGCCAATACTGTCTCACTTACACATCTGATGCAACTTTGACTGCCAATACTGTCTCACTTACACATCTGATGCAACTTTGACTGCCAATACTGTCCCACTTACACATCTGACGCAACTTTGACCGTCAATACTGTCCCACTTACACATCTGACGCAACTTTGACTGTCAATACTGTCCCACTAACACATCTGATGCAACTTTGACTGTCAATACTGTCCCACTTACACATCTGATGCAACTTTGACTGCTAATGCTGTCCCACTTACACATTTGATGCAACTTTAACTGTCAATACTGTCCCACTTACACATCTGACGCAACTTTGACTGTAAATACTGTCTCACTTACACACCTGATGCAACTTTGATTGTCAATACTGTCCCACTTACGCATCTGATGCAACTTTGACCGTCAATACTGTCCCACTTACACATTTGATGCAACTTTAACTGTCAATACTGTCCCACTTACACATCTGATGCAACTTTAACTGTCAATGCTGTCCCACTTACACATCTGATGCAACTTTGACTGCTAATACTGTCCCACTTACACATCAGACGCAACTTTGACTGTCAATACTGTCCCACTTACACATCTGATGCAACTTTGACTGTCAATACTGTCCCACTAACACATCTGATGCAACTTTGACTGTACATACCGTCCCACTTACACATCTGATGCAACTTTGACTGTCAATACTGTCCACTTGCACATCTGATGCAAATTTGACTGTCAATACTGTCCCACACACATCTGATGCAACTTCGACTGTCAAAACTGTCCCACTTACACATCTGATGCAACTTTGACCGCCAATACTGTCCCACTTACACATCTGATGCAACTTTGACTGTCAATACTGTCCCACTTACACATCTGATGCAACTTTGATTGCCAATACTGTCCCACTTACACATCTGATGCAACTTTAACTGTCAATACTGTCCCACTTACACATCTGATGCATCTTTGACTGTCAATACTGTCCCACTCACACACCCGATGCAACTTTGACTGTCAATACTGTCCCACTTACACATCAGACGCAACTTTGACTGTTAATACTGTCCCACTTACACATCTGATGCAACTTTGACTGTCAATACTGTCCCATTTACACATCTGATGCAACTTTGATTGCCAATACTGTCCCACTTACACATCTGATGCAACTTTGACTGTCAATACTGTCGCACTTACACATCTGATGCAGCTTTGACTGTCAATACTGTCCCACTTACACATATAATGCAACTTTGACTGTCAATACTGTCCCACTCACACATCAGACGCAACTTTGACCGTCAATACTGTATCACTTACACATCTGATGCAACTTTGATTGTCAATACTGTCCCACTAACACATCTGATGCAACTTTGACTGTACATACTGCCCCACTTACACATCTGATGCAACTTTGACTGTCAATACTGTCCCACTTACATATCTGATGCAACTTTGACTGTCAATGAAGACACAACACAAAACTTACAGGTCAAACATAACAACCTGTACAATGCACCTGGCATGGTTTTTACATCCATAGAGTTAGCCACAAGAGTGTAAAAAGTTCCAGATTTTACAGTATTTGGAATTACCTCGTTAGCTTTCTGTCAGTCTTTAGGGGATCAGATATTTCCTCTTCCTGGGTGGTGAGACTGCTGACACCAGATGTGGAAGTGGGACAGTATTGACAGTCAAAGTGGCATCAGATGTGAGAGATGACATCAGATGTAAAAGACGCTAAGATTTAAAAGTTCATAGAAGATTCAATAGGGACTAATTGGGTCCATGACACAAAAACTGCAATTTCTTAAAGTTAATGAACAAAATTAATAAAATGCAAACGGCCTCATGCCACAAACATGTTTTATAAGGAATACCCGGAATATGAAAATATGACAACTCTTCGTTTTAAAGATTTTGAAGAAAACACATTGATTTTAATTGGGTTCATTCACACACAGCCCGTGATCTGCGTTTAGGGAGAGGCAGTCCTGCTGATAGACGATAGCAATCTCCTTAAAAGCTCTTCAAGAATACAAAAATCTCCTAATCAGGACATCCCTGGAATCTTAGGGGATATTTTTGAACCCTACCACTTATGGAAACTCTCGGCCAAGGGCCTAAGAGACGGACTGGGACTATTTCCTGTAGATTTCTAATGATTGAGGTGTCTGGCGGGCTGATTAAGGCTCTTAAGGTCGAGGCCCGGCCGCATTTAAGAGGACGTTACAAGGAACCGGAGTAGGGATGCACTCCTTCTCCCTCTTTGGAGCCGTGCCCAGGCTGGATGGAGGAGGGGCAAAGGGGTGTATGATGGCAAAAAAGAACGCAGAACGAAAGGGCCGGATGTGGTCTGAGAGATAAACCAATGGAGGGAACATGAGAAAGATCCAAATAAAAGCTGATTCAGGCCCCGTTTACACTAAGCCGGCTAATGTTATCCAGGGTAAATCCCACCTAAACGTATCCGTGTCCACTTACAACAATGCCACCGTGTAACTCTTTCGCCTTCACCTTCATTGTCCATTCCTTTTTGGGGACTTTATATAGTCTGGACCTAGACGTTGAGTACATGGCGAACAATAACTGATACAGTTATCGCCGTTTTCCGTAGTCTTCCCTCGACGGCCAGGTAATACAAAGCACACGCTACCATTTTTTTATCACATCCACAGGAGCCCGCATTCTCATTGTCTCTTTTTCGACAAATGGACGTAGTTTTTCGGAAAGTAGAATCACAGCTGAAATTGGAAAGTTCTCTTGCCGTCTGAGAAGTGTTGTATCCCAGATAGCTGCAATCGGACATTGAAAAGTTCTCTTGCCGTCTGAGAAATGTTGTATCCCAGACAGCTGCAATCGGACATTGGAAAGTTCTCTTGCCGTCTGAGAAGTGTTGTATCCCAGATAGCTGCAATCGGACATTGGAAAGTTCTCTCGCCGTCCGAGAAGTGTTGTATCCCAGATAGCTGTAATCGGACATTGGAAAGTTCTCTCGCCGTCTGAGAAGTGTTGTATCCCAGATAGCTGCAATCGGACATTGCAATCGGACATTGGAAAGTTCTCTCGCCGTCCGAGAAGTTTTGTATGCCAGATAGCTGCAATCGGACATTGCAATCGGATGTTGGAAAGTTCTCTTGCCGTCCGAGAAGTGTTGTATCCCAAATAGCTGCAATCGTACATTGGAAAGTTCTCTTGCCGTCCGAGAAGTGTTGTATCCCAGATAGCTGCAATCGGACATTGCAATCGGACATTGGAAAGTTCTCTCGCCGTCCGAGAAGTGTTGTATCCCAGATAGCTGCAATCGGACATTGGAAAGTTCTCTCGCCGTCCGAGAAGTGTTGTATCCCAGATAGCTGCAATCGGACATTGCAATTGGACATTGGAAAGTTCTCTCGCCGTCCGAGAAGTGTTATATCCCAGATAGCTGCAATCGGACATTACAATCGGACATTGGAAAGTTCTCTCGCCGTCCGAGAAGTGTTGTATGCCAGATAGCTGCAATTGGACATCGCAATCGGACGTTGGAAAGTACTCTTGCCGTCTGAGAAGTGTTGTATCCCAAATAGCTGCAACCGGACATTGGAAAGTTCTCTCGCCGTCCGAGAAGTGTTGTATCCCAAATAGCTGCAATCAGACATTGGAAAGTTCTCTTGCCGGCTGAGAAGTGTTGTATCCCAGATAGCTGCAATCGGACATTGCAATCGGACGTTGGAAAGTTCTCTCGCTGTCCGAGAAGTGTTGTATCCCAAATAGCTGCAATCGGACATTGGAAAGTTCTCTCTCCGGCTGAGAAGTGTTGTATCCCAGATAGCTGCAATCGGACATTGCAATCGTACGTTGGAAAGTTCTCTCGCCGTTTGAGAAGTGTTGTATCCCAGATAGCTACAATCGGACATTGCAATCGGACGTTGGAAAGTTCTCTCGCCGTCCGAGAAGTGTTGTATCCCAGATAGCTGCAATCGGACATTGGAAAGTTCTCTCGCCGTCTGAGAAGTGTTGTATCCCAAATAGCTGCAATCGGACATTGGAAAGTTCTCTCGCCGTCCGAGAAGTGTTGTATCCCAAATAGCTGCAATCGGACATTGGAAAGTTCTCTCGCCGTCTGAGAAGTGTTGTATCCCAAATAGCTTCAATCGGACATTGGAAAGTTCTCTCGCCGTCTGAGAAGCGTTGTATCCCAAATAGCTGCAATGGCTTTCTCTTAAGGTATTCATGTGTGATTTCCACAAACGTCTGTACATGTAGAAGAAGGAGACTCTGGATGACTCGCCTCCATATTTCCAGTGGTTACCTCCGAGTTACGAAACCGCTTTATTGTGACGTCACTTCCTGTGTGGGGCGCGGTCTTTCTGGCGTCACTTCCTCTCCGAACTCGGTTTGTAAACAATCAATGAGTCCATACAAAGCTAAGAGCCGGAGATTCAAGAAATAGACGACGTGTAAAAAATTAAACGCTGGTTTAGTGTGGCTGAAACGGGGCTTAGGCTAAATAATTATCCGTTTAAGGGCTTACCCGGCTTAGTGTAGACATGGCCTTTAGGAGGAGGTACTAATGAGGGGAGGACCATGAGAACCTGGAAGTGGGATCTTTGGAAGCTTAGCCTGTTACCGTGCCTGAGCTTAAACAACAAACAACCAAAAGATAGAAAGCATGGAGAAAGAGAGCAAGTAATCGAGAGAAATGGGACGACAGAAGAAGAGGATTCTGTCTTTGGTCTGCGTGGGGAAGAAATGAAAAAGAAAAAAAACCACACTTGACGTGAGTGGGAGAGGATGAGACGAGAGAACGCCATCAGAGGAAAGAAATGTATTCATCTCCGGGTTTATCTCTCATTGTTCTGTTTTTGAATCTGGTGCCGTCAGGTGGACATCTAGAAGGGCTTTAGAGGTTGTGTTGGTTATAGAGAGAAGAAACAAACAAAAGGAGGGAGTCTCATGACCACAAGACAAGGTTTAGGAGGGATCATGGCGGGGAAGGGAGACGAGGAGGACGAGGAAGGGAGGAAGGGACGAGCCGTGGTTGTTATCTTTACCTTTTTGATCCACTTCTATTCACGCGTCGGAAAGAGACGGGAGACAGACAGAGATCCAAATAGACAGGGAAGGAAGAAAGAACGAAAGAAAAACAGGTGCGGGAAGAAACAAAAAAAAGAGAAAATTGAGATTAAATAAAACGCTCTGGTGAGAATGGATCAGTTTAGGACTCTAATGTGAGCTGACCTACATCTACTTGATTGCATCGATAATCCCCCAACAACACACTCTCGACCCGACCTCCACGTCCCTCCCTCACTTCCCTCCCCCCAAACTGCCGCTCCTGGAAGACCTGCTGGGAGGGTAAAAAAAAAAAAAAAAAAGCATCCGGGTGTTGTTGATCTGTGGAGGCAAGAAGAAGGAGGAGAAGAAAGAGAAGAAAGGGATGATGCAGGGTGTCCTTTTTTCAAATGACGTTAGCGGCGCCCTCTACGGGTTGTGGTCAAACATGCTTATCATACACTTTAGAATCATTCCAAACATAATCAATGCCCGTGCAGAGACATTTTACTTAATGTGATGGGTTGATGAGGCGTCATGAAGCGTTTCGACACATTGCAAAACTGTATTGATACTGTGTCGATACTGTGTCACTAAATACTGACATCTGCTGGACATTAAAAATCCCTACAGGCAACCTATGGACCGACTCAACTGACACTGATTTGATGCCCTAGTACAGGGGTCACCAACCTTTTTGAAACCAAAAACTACTTCTTGGGTACTGATTAATGCGAAGGGCTACCAGTTTGATACACACTTAAATAAATAAATATATTGTCATTTGTAAGTTACACGTAAGTGTGATTTAAACAAGAATAGCTAAATAAATACATTTATATACAGGTAAAAGCCAGTAAATTAGAATATTTTGAAAAACTTGATTTATTTCAGTAATTGCATTCAAAAGGTGTAACTTGTACATTATATTTATTCATTGCACACAGACTGATGCATTCAAATGTTTATTTCATTTAATTTTGATGATTTGAAGTGGCAACAAATGAAAATCCAAAATTCCGTGTGTCACAAAATTAGAATGTTGCTTAAGGCTAATACAAAAAAGGGATTTTTAGAAATGTTGGCCAACTGAAAAGTATGAAAATGAAAAATATGAGCATGTACAATACTCAATACTTGGTTGGAGCTCCTTTTGCCTCAATTACTGCGTTAATGCGGCGTGGCATGGAGTCGATGAGTTTCTGGCACTGCTCAGGTGTTATGAGAGCCCAGGTTGCTCTGATAGTGGCCTTCAACTCTTCTGCGTTTTTGGGTCTGGCATTCTGCATCTTCCTTTTCACAATACCCCACAGATTTTCTATGGGGCTAAGGTCAGGGGAGTTGGCGGGCCAATTTAGAACAGAAATACCATGGTCCGTAAACCAGGCACGGGTAGATTTTGCGCTGTGTGCAGGCGCCAAGTCCTGTTGGAACTTGAAATTTCCATCTCCATAGAGCAGGTCAGCAGCAGGAAGCATGAAGTGCTCTAAAACTTGCTGGTAGACGGCTGCGTTGACCCTGGATCTCAGGAAACAGAGTGGACCGACACCAGCAGATGACATGGCAACCCAAACCATCACTGATGGTGGAAACTTTACACTAGACTTCAGGCAACGTGGATCCTGTGCCTCTCCTGTCTTCCTCCAGACTCTGGGACCTCGATTTCCAAAGGAAATGCAAAATTTGCATGGTTGGGTGATGGTTTGGGGTGCCATGTCATCTGCTGGTGTCGGTCCACTCTGTTTCCTGAGATCCAGGGTCAACGCAGCCGTCTACCAGCAAGTTTTAGAGCACTTCATGCTTCCTGCTGCTGACCTGCTCTATGGAGATGGAGATTTCAAGTTCCAACAGGACTTGGCGCCTGCACACAGCGCAAAATCTACCCGTGCCTGGTTTACGGACCATGGTATTTCTGTTCTAAATTGGCCCGCCAACTCCCCTGACCTTAGCCCCATAGAAAATCTGTGGGGTATTGTGAAAAGGAAGATGCAGAATGCCAGACCCAAAAACGCAGAAGAGTTGAAGGCCACTATCAGAGCAACCTGGGCTCTCATAACACCTGAGCAGTGCCAGAAACTCATCGACTCCATGCCACGCCGCATTAACGCAGTAATTGAGGCAAAAGGAGCTCCAACCAAGTATTGAGTATTGTACATGCTCATATTTTTCATTTTCATACTTTTCAGTTGGCCAACATTTCTAAAAATCCCTTTTTTGTATTAGCCTTAAGTAATATTCTAATTTTGTGACACACGGAATTTTGGATTTTCATTTGTTGCCACTTCAAATCATCAAAATTAAATGAAATAAACATTTGAATGCATCAGTCTGTGTGCAATGAATAAATATAATGTACAAGTTACACCTTTTGAATGCAATTACTGAAATAAATCAAGTTTTTTCAAAATATTCTAATTTACTGGCTTTTACCTGTATATAAAAAAAATGGGTATTTATGTCTGTCATTCCGTCGTACATTTTTTTTCCTTTTACGGAAGATTTTTTGTAGAGAATAAATGATGAAAAAAAACACTTAATTGAACGGTTTAAAAGAGGAGAAAACAAGAAAAAATTTAAAATACAATTTTGAAACATAGTTTATCTTCAATTTTGACTCTTTATAATTGAAAATTCAACCGACAAAAAGAAGAGAAAAACTAGCTAATTTGAATCTTTTTGAAAAAATTAAAAAAAATAATTTATGGAACATCGTTAGTAATTTTTCCTGATTAAGATACATTTTAGAATTTTGATGACATGTTTTAAATTGGTTAAAATCCAATCTGCACTTTGTTAGAATATTTAACAAATTGGACCAAGCTATATTTCTAACAAAGACGAATCAGCATTTCTTCTAGATTTTCCAGAACAAAAATTTTAAAAGAAATTCAAATTACTTTGAAATAAGATTCAAATTTGATTCTACAGATTTTCTAGATTTGCCAGAATAATTTTTTTGAATTTTAATCATAGTAAGTTTGAAGAAATATTTCACAAATATTCTTCGTTGAAAAAACAGAAGCTAAAATATTTATTATTCTTTACAATAAAAAAAAAAAAAAAAATGGGTATTTCTGTCTGTCATTCCGTCCTACATTTTTTTTTCCTTTTACGGAAGGTTTTTTGTAGAGAATAAATGATGAAAAAAAACACTTAATTGAACGGTTTAAAAGAGGAGAAAACAAGAAAAAATTTAAAATAACATTTTGAAACATAGTTTATCTTCAATTTTGACTCTTTATAATTGAAAATTCAACCGACAAAAAGAAGAGAAAAACTAGCTTAATTGAATCTTTTTGAAAAAATTAAAAAAATAATTTTAGTAATTTTTCCTGATTAAGATACATTTTAGAATTTTGATGACATGTTTTAAATTGGTTAAAATCCAATCTGCACTTTGTTAGAATATTTAACAAATTGGACCAAGCTATATTTCTAACAAAGACAAATCAGTATTTCTTCTAGATTTTCCAGAACAAAAATTTTAAAAGAAATTCAAAATACTTTGAAATAAGATTTAAATTTGATTCTACAGATTTTCTAGATTTGCCAGAATATTTTTTTTGAATTTTAATCATAGTAAGTTTGAAGAAATATTTCACAAATATTCTTCGTCGAAAAAAACAGAAGCTAAAATATTTATTATTCTTTACAATAAAAAATTTAAAAAATGGGTATTTCTGTCTGTCATTCCGTCGTACATTTTTTTTTCCTTTTACGGAAGGTTTTTTGTAGAGAATAAATGATGAAAAAAAACACTTAATTGAACGGTTTAAAAGAGGAGAAAACAAGAAAAAATTTAAAATAACATTTTGAAACATAGTTTATCTTCAATTTTGACTCTTTATAATTGAAAATTCAACCGACAAAAAGAAGAGAAAAACTAGCTTATTTGAATCTTTTTGAAAAAATTAAAACAATTATTTTAGTAATTTTTCCTGATTAAGATAAATTTTAGAATTTTGATGACATGTTTTTAAATTGGTTAAAATCCAATCTGCACTTTGTTAGAATATTTAACAAATTGGACCAAGCTATATTTCTAACAAAGACAAATCAGTATTTCTTCGAGATTTTCCAGAACAAAAATTTTAAAAGAAATTCAAAATACTTTGAAATAAGATTTAAATTTGATTCTACAGATTTTCTAGATTTGCCAGAATAATGTTTTTGAATTTTAATCATAGTAAGTTTGAAGAAATATTTCACAAATATTCTTCGTCGAAAAAAACAGAAGCTAAAATATTTATTATTCTTTACAATAAAAAAATAAAAAAATGGGTATTTCTGTCTGTCATTCTGTCGTACATTTTTTTTTCCTTTTACGGAAGGTTTTTTGTAGAGAATAAATGATGAAAAAAACACTTAATTGAACGGTTTAAAAGAGGAGAAAACACGAAAAAAATTAAAATACAATTTTGAAACATAGTTTATCTTCAATTTCGACTCTTTAAAATTCAAAATTCAACCGACAAAAAGAAGAAAAAAAACTAGCTTATTTGAATCTTTTTGAAAAAATTAAAAAAAATAATTTATGGAACATCATTAGTAATTTTTCCTGATTAAGATACATTTTAGAATTTTGATGACATGTTTTTAAATTGGTTAAAATCCAATCTGCACTTTGCTAGAATATTTAACAAATTGGACCAAGCTATTTTTCTAACAAAGACAAATCAGTATTTCTTCTAGATTTTCCTGAACAAAAATTTTAAAAGAAATTCAAAATACTTTGAAATAAGATTTAAATTTGATTCTACAGATTTTCTAGATTTGCCACAATGATTTTTTTGAATTTTAATCATAGTAAGTTTGAAGAAATATTTCACAAATATTCTTCGTCGAAAAAAACAGAAGCTAAAATATTTATTATTCTTTAAAATAAAAAAAAATAAAAAATGGGTATTTCTGTCTGTCATTCCGTCGTACATTTTTTTTTCCTTTTACGGAAGGTTTTTTTGTAGAGAATAAATGATGAAAAAAACACTTAATTGAACGGTTTAAAAGAGGAGAAAACAAGAAAAAATTTAAAATAAAATTTTGAAACATAGTTTATCTTCAATTTTGACTCTTTATAATTGAAAATTCAACCGACAAAAAGAAGAGAAAAACTAGCTTATTTGAATCTTTTTGAAACAAATTAAAAACATAATTTATGGAACATCATTAGTAATTTTTCCTGATTAAGATACATTTTAGAATTTTGATGACATGTTTTAAATTGGTTAAAATCCAATCTGCACTTTGTTAGAATATTTAACAAATTGGACCGAGCTATATTTATAACAAAGACAAATCGGTATTTCTTCTAGATTTTCCAGAACAAAAATTTTAAAAGAAATTCAAAATACTTTGAAATAAGATTTAAATTTGATTCTACAGATTTTCTAGATTTGCCAGAATGATTTTTTTGAATTTTAATCATAGTAAGTTTGAAGAAATATTTCACAAATATTCTTCGTCGAAAAAAACAGAAGCTAAAATATTTATTATTCTTTAAAATAAAAAATAAAAAAAAATGGGTATTTCTGTCTGTCATTCCGTCGTACATTTTTTTTTCCTTTTACGGAAGGTTTTTTGTAGAGAATAAATGATGAAAAAAGCACTTAATTGAACGGTTTAAAAGAGGAGAAAACACGAAAAAAAAAATAAAAAAAAATTGAAACATAGTTTATTTCAATTTTGACTCTTTATAATTGAAAATTCAACCGACAAAAAGAAGAGAAAAACTAGCTTATTTGAATCTTTTTGAAAAAATTAAAACAATTATTTTAGTAATTTTTCCTGATTAAGATACATTTTTAGAATTTTGATGACATGTTTTAAATTGGTTAAAATCCAATCTGCACTTTGTTAGAATATTTAACAAATTGGACCAAGCTATATTTCTAACAAAGACAAATCAGTATTTCTTCTAGATTTTCCAGAACAAAAATTTTAAAAGAAATTCAAAATACTTTGAAATAAGATTTAAATTTGATTCTACAGATTTTTCTAGATTTGCCAGAATAATTTTTTTGAATTTTAATCATAGTAAGTTTGAAGAAATATTTCACAAATATTTTTCGTCGAAAAAACAGAAACTAAAATATTTATTATTCTTTACAATAAAAAAATAAAAAAATGGGTATTTCTGTCTGTCATTCCGTCGTACATTTTTCTTTCCTTTTACGGAAGTTTTTTTGTAGAGAATAAATGATGAAAAAAACACTTAATTGAACGGTTTAAAAGAGGAGAAAACAAGAAAAAATTTAAAATAAAATTTTGAAACATAGTTTATCTTCAATTTTGACTCTTTATAATTGAAAATTCAACCGACAAAAAGAAGAGAAAAACTAGCTTATTTGAATCTTTTTGAAACAAATTAAAAACATAATTTATGGAACATCATTAGTAATTTTTCCTGATTAAGATACATTTTAGAATTTTGATGACATGTTTTAAATTGGTTAAAATCCAATCTGCACTTTGTTAGAATATTTAACAAATTGGACCAAGCTATATTTCTAACAAAGACAAATCAGTATTTCTTCTAGATTTTCCTGAACAAAAATTTTAAAATAAATTCAAAATACTTTGAAATAAGATTTAAATTTGATTCTACAGATTTTCTAGATTTGCCAGAATAATTTTTTTGAATTTTAATCATAGTAAGTTTGAAGAAATATTTCACAAATATTCTTCGTCGAAAAAACAGAAGCTAAAATATTTATTATTCTTTACAATAAAAAAAAAAAAAAATGGGTATTTCTGTCTGTCATTCCGTCCTACATTTTTTTTTCCTTTTACGGAAGGTTTTTTGTAGAGAATAAATGATGAAAAAAACCACTTAATTGAACGGTTTAAAAGAGGAGAAAACAAGAAAAAATTTAAAATAAAATTTTGAAACATAGTTTATCTTCAATTTTGACTCTTTATAATTGAAAATTCAACCGACAAAAAGAAGAGAAAAACTAGCTTATTTGAATCTTTTTGAAAAAAAAAAAAAAAAAGAATTTATGGAACATCATTAGTAATTTTTCCTGATTAAGATACATTTTTAGAATTTTGATGACATGTTTTAAATTGGTTAAAATCCAATCTGCACTTTGTTAGAATATTTAACAAATTGGACCAAGCTATATTTCTAACAAAGACAAATCAGTATTTCTTCTAGATTTTCCAGAACAAAAATTTTAAAAGAAATTCAAAATACTTTGAAATAAGATTTAAATTTGATTCTACAGATTTTCTAGATTTGCCAGAATATTTTTTTTTAATTTCAATCATAGTAAGTTTGAAGAAATATTTCACAAATATTCTTCGTCGAAAAACCAGAAGCTAAAATATTTATTATTCTTTACAATAAAAAAATAAAAAAATGGGCATTTCTGTCTGTCATTCCGTCGTACATTTTTTTTTCCTTTTACGGAAGGTTTTTTGTACAGAATAAATGATGAAAAAACCACTTAATTGAACGGTTTAAAAGAGGAGAAAACAAGAAAAGATTTAAAATAAAATTTTGAAACATAGTTTATCTTCAATTTTGACTCTTTATAATTGAAAATTCAACCGACAAAAAGAAAAAAAAAACTAGCTTATTTGAATCTTTTTGAAAAAATTAAAAAAAATAATTTATGGAACATCATTAGTAATTTTTCCTGATTAAGATACATTTTAGAATTTTGATGACATGTTTTAAATTGGTTAAAATCCAATCTGCACTTTGTTAGAATATTTAACGAAATTGGACCAAGCTATATTTCTAACAAAGACAAATCAGCATTTCTTCTAGATTTTCCAGAACAAAAATTTTAAAAGAAATTCAAAATACTTTGAAATAAGATTTAAATTTGATTCTACAGATTTTTCTAGATTTGCCAGAATAATTTTTTTGAATTTTAATCATAGTAAGTTTGAAGAAATATTTCACAAATATTCTTCGTCGAAAAAAACAGAAGCTAAAATATTGATTATTCTTTACAATAAAAAAAAAATAAAAATGGGTATTTCTGTCTGTCATTCCGTCGTACATTTTTTTTTCCTTTTACGGAAGGTTTTTTGTAGAGAATAAATGATGAAAAAAAACACTTAATTGAACGGTTTAAAAGAGGAGAAAACAAGAAAAAATGTAAAATAACATTTTGAAACATGGTTTATCTTCAATTTTGACTCTTTATAATTGAAAATTCAACCGACAAAAAGAAGAGAAAAACTAGCTTATTTGAATCTTTTTGAAAAAATTAAAAAAAGAATTTTAGTAATTTTTCCTGATTAAGATACGTTTTAGAATTTTGATGACATGTTTTTAAATTGGTTAAAATCCAATCTGCACTTTGTTAGAATATTTAACAAATTGGACCAAGCTATATTTCTAACAAAGACAAATCAGTATTTCTTCTAGATTTTCCAGAACAAAAATTTTAAAAGAAATTCAAAATACTTTGAAATAAGATTTAAATTTGATTCTACAGATTTTCTAGATTTGCCAGAATAATTTTTTTGAATTTTGATCATAGTAAGTTTGAAGAAATATTTCACAAATATTCTTCGTCGAAAAAACAGAAGCTAAAATATTTATTATTTTTTACAATAAAAAAATAAATAAAAATGGGTATTTCTGTCTGTCATTCCGTCGTACATTTTTTTTTCCTTTTACGGAAGGTTTTTTGTAGAGAATAAATGATGAAAAAAGCACTTAATTGAACGGTTTAAAAGAGGAGAAAACAAGAAAAAATTTAAAATAACATTTTGAAACATAGTTTATCTTCAATTTTGACTCTTTATAATTGAAAATTCAACCGACAAAAAGAAGAGAAAAACTAGCTTACCGTATTTTCCGCACTATAAGGCGCACCTAAAAACCACAATTTTTCTCAAAAGCTGACAGTGCGCCTAATAACCCGGTGCGCTTTATTACGATTCATTTTCATAAAGTTTCGGTCTCGCAACTTCGGTAAACAGCCGCCATCTTTTTTCCCGGTAGAACAGGAAGCGCTTCTTCTTCTACGCAAGCAACCGCCAAGGAAAGCACTCGCCCCCATAGAACAGGAAGCGCTTCACCCGCCCCCATAGAACAGGAAGCGCTTCACCCGCCCCCGGAAGAAGAAGAAAAAACGCGCGGATATCACCGTACGTTTCATTTCCTGTTTACATCTGTAAAGACCACAAAATGGCTCCTACAAAACGATCCGGTTCATAAAAAGACGCAATCTCTCCATCCGCACACGGATTACTACCGTATTTCACAGCAACTGAACCGCACTGTGGAACGGGAGCACGTACGGTGAATATTCGCTCCACAGGGAATGAGAAGTCATCCTTCACTGTGGTTCTAGCTTGCCATGCTAACTTCCACCCATCCAAAAGAGACCTTTCCAGCCGGCGTCATCATAAAAGCTAACTCGAAGGGATGGATGGATGAAGAAAAGATGAGCGAGTGGTTAAGGGAAGTTTACGCGAAGAGGCCGGGTGGCTTTTTTCACACAGCTCCGAAGGCGAACACACCTTCACTAAGACGGGCAGATAGCGCCGGTCGACATACGCCAACATCTGCCAGTGGATCGTAAATGCCTGGGCAGATAGTTTCGGTCACAACTGTGGTCCGAGCTTTCCGGAAGGCAGGATTCACAGAACTGCTGGACAACAGTGACACTGACTCCGGTGACTTCGACGAGACGGAACCGGCCATTTTGGATCCCGTATTCGCCCAACTTTTCAATTCGGACACCGAAGACGAAGAATTCGAAGGATTTACGAATGAAGAATAACTTCAGAAGGTGAGCGCTATGTTTATTTTGTGTGTTGTGACATTAACGTTCGAGCAACATTATGTTGCTATTGTTCTACACCATTTTGAATTTTACTATGTTTGTGATTGCACATTTGCGTACATTTTGGGACAGAGTTGTTAGAACGCTGGTTTTCAATATATTATTAAAGTTTGACTGAACTATCTGACTGTTTTTTTGACATTCACTTTAGCGCAGCGTTTTTTTGACATTCACTTTAGCGCAGCGTAGGCGCGGCTTTTAGTCCGGGGCGGCTTATTGGTGGACAAAATTATGAAATATGTAATTCATAGAAGGTGCGGCTAATAATCCGGTGCGCCTTATAGTGCGGAAAATACGGTAATTGAATCTTTTTGAAAAAATTAAAAAAATAATTTTAGTAATTTTTCCTGATTAAGATACATTTTAGAATTTTGATGACATGTTTTAAATTGGTTAAAATCCAATCTGCACTTTGTTAGAATATTTAACAAATTGGACCAAGCTATATTTCTAACAAAGACGAATCAGTATTTCTTCTAGATTTTCCTGAACAAAAATTTTAAAAGAAATTCAAAATACTTTGAAATAAGATTTAAATTTGATTCTACAGATTTTCTAGATTTGCCAGAATGATTTTTTTGAATTTTAATCATAGTAAGTTTGAAGAAATATTTCACAAATATTCTTCGTCGAAAAAAACAGAAGCTAAAATATTTATTATTCTTTAAAATAAAAAAATTTAAAAAATGGGTATTTCTGTCTGTCATTCCGTCGTACATTTTTTTTTCCTTTTACGGAAGGTTTTTTTGTAGAGAATAAATGATGAAAAAAGCACTTAATTGAACGGTTTAAAAGAGGAGAAAACACGAAAAAAATTAAAAAAAAATTTTGAAACATAGTTTATCTTCAATTTTGACTCTTTATAATTGAAAATTCAACCGACAAAAAGAAGAGAAAAACTAGCTTATTTGAATCTTTTGGAAAAAATTAAAAAAATAATTTTAGTAATTTTTCCTGATTAAGATACATTTTAGAATTTTGATGACATGTTTTAAATTGGTTAATATCCAATCTGCACTTTGTTAGAATATTTAACAAATTGGACCAAGCTATATTTCTAACAAAGACAAATCAGTATTTCTTCTAGATTTTCCAGATCAAAAATTTTAAAAGAAATTCAAAATACTTTGAAATAAGATTTAAATTTGATTCTACAGATTTTTCTAGATTTGCCAGAATATTTTTTTTTAAATTTTAATCATAGTAAGTTTGAAGAAATATTTCACAAATATTCTTCGTCGAAAAACCAGAAGCTAAAATATTTATTATTCTTTACAATAAAAAAATAAAAAAAATGGGTATTTCTGTCTGTCATTCCGTCGTACATTTTTTTTTCCTTTTACGGAAGGTTTTTTGTAGAGAATAAATGATGAAAAAAGCACTTAATTGAACGGTTTAAAAGAGGAGAAAACAAGAAAAAATTTAAAATAGAATTTTGAAACATAGTTTATCTTCAATTTTGACTCTTTATAATTGAAAATTCAACCGACAAAAAGAAGAGAAAAACTAGCTTATTTGAATCTTTTTGAAAAAAATTAAAAAAGAATTTATGGAACATCATTAGTAATTTTTCCTGATTAAGATCAATTTTAGAATTTTGATGACATGTTTTAAATTGGTTAAAATCTAATCTGCACTTTGTTAGAATATTTAACAAATTGGACCAAGCTATATTTCTAACAAAGACGAATCAGCATTTCTTCTAGATTTTCCAGAACAAAAATTTTAAAAGAAATTCAAATTACTTTGAAATAAGATTTAAATTTGATTCTACAGATTTTTCTAGATTTGCCAGAATAATTTTTTTGAATTTTAATCATAGTAAGTTTGAAGAAATATTTCACAAATATTCTTCGTCGAAAAAAACAGAAGCTAAAATATTTATTATTCTTTACAATAAAAAATTTAAAAAATGGGTATTTCTGTCTGTCATTCCGTCGTACATTTTTTTTTCCTTTTACGGAAGGTTTTTTGTAGAGAATAAATGATGAAAAAAAACACTTAATTGAACGGTTTAAAAGAGGAGAAAACAAGAAAAAATTTAAAATAAAATTTTGAAACATAGTTTATCTTCAATTTTGACTCTTTATAATTGAAAATTCAACCGACAAAAAGAAGAGAAAAACTAGCTTATTTGAATCTTTTTGAAAAAATGAAAAAAAATAATTTATGGAACATCATTAGTAATTTTTCCTGATTAAGATAAATTTTAGAATTTTGATGACATGTTTTTAAATTGGTTAAAATCCAATCTGCACTTTGTTAGAATATTTAACAAATTGGACCAAGCTATATTTCTAACAAAGACAAATCAGTATTTCTTCTAGATTTTCCAGAACAAAAATTTGAAAAGAAATTCAAAATACTTTGAAATAAGATTTAAATTTGATTCTACAGATTTTCTAGATTTGCCAGAATAATTTTTTTGAATTTTAATCATAGTAAGTTTGAAGAAATATTTCACAAATATTCTTCGTCGAAAAAGCAGAAGCTAAAATATTTATTATTCTTTACAATAAAAAATAAATACATTTACTTGAACATTGATTTAAATTGTCAGGAAAGAAGAGGAAGAAATTTAAAAGGTAAAAATGTTTATTTGTTTAAAAATCCTAAAATCATTTTTAAGGTTGTATTTTTTCTCTAAAATTGTATTTCTAAAAGTAATAAGAAGCAAATTATTACTTATAGTCCGAAAAATCATATGGCAGTCCACACGTATTACTTATGTGTGGCTGCCATCTACTGGTCACACTTATCATTACACCGTGTACCAAATAAAATTGTTTCGAGGTCGGTAAGCACAACCAGAATTATTACGTACATTAGGCGCACCGGGTTATAAGGCGCACTGTCGATTTTTGAGAAAATGATAGGATTTTTAAGTGCGCCTTATAGTCCAAAAAATCATATGGCAGTCCACACGTATTACTTATGTGTGGCTGCCATCTACTGGTCACACTAATCATTATACCGTGTACCAAATAAAATTGTTTCGAAGTCGGTAAGCACAACCAGAATTATTCCGTACATTAGGCGCACCGGGTTATAAGGCGCACTGTCGATTTTTGAGAAAATGAAAGGATTTTAAGTGCGCCCTATAGTCCGAAAAATCATATGGCAGTCCACACGTATTACTTATGTGTGGCTGCCATCTACTGGTCACACTAATCATTACACCGTGTACCAAATAAAATTGTTTCGAGGTCGGTAAGCACAACCAGACATATTCCGTACATTAGGCGCACCGGGTTATAAGGCGCACTGTCGATTTTTTTGAGAAAATGAAAGGATTTTAAGTGCGCCTTATAGTCCGAAAAATCATATGGCAGTCCACACGTATTACTTATGTGTGGCTGCCATCTACTGGTCACACTTATCATTACACCGTGTACCAAATAAAATTGTTTCGAGGTCGGTAAGCACAACCAGAATTATTCCGTACATTAGGCGCACCGGGTTATAAGGCGCACTGTCGATTTTTGAGAAAATGAAAGGATTTTAAGAGCGCCTTATAGTCCGAAAAATCATATGGCAGTCCACACGTATTACTTATGTGTGGCTGCCATCTACTGGTCACACTTATCATTACACCATGTTCCAAATAAAATTGTTTCGAGGTCGGTAAGCACAACCAGAATTATTCCGTACATTAGGCGCACCGGGTTATAAGGCGCACTGTCGATTTTTGAGAAAATGAAAGGATTTTAAGTGCGCCTTATAGTCCGAAAAATCATATGGCAGTCCACACGTATTACTTATGTGTGGCTGCCATCTACTGGTCACACTAATCATTACACCGTGTACCAAATAAAATTGTTTCGAGGTCAGTAAGCACAACCAGAATTATTCCGTACATTAGGCGCACCGGGTTAAAAGGCGCACTGTCGATTTTTTGAGAAAATGAAAGGATTTTAAGTGCGCCTTATAGTCCGAAAAATCATATGGCAGTCCACACGTATTACTTATGTGTGGCTGCGATCTACTCGTCACACTTATCATTACACCGTGTACCAAATAAAATTGTTTCGAGGTCGGTAAGCACAACCAGAATTATTCCGTACATTAGGCGCACCGGGTTATAAGGCGCACTGTCGATTTTTGAGAAAATGATAGGATTTTTAAGTGCGCCTTATAGTCCGAAAAATCATATGGCAGTCCACACGTATTACTTATGCGTGGCTGCCATCTACTGGTCACACTTATCATTACACCGTGTACCAAATAAAATTGTTTCGAGGTCGGTAAGCACAACCAGAATTATTCCGCACATTAGGCGCACCGGGTTATAAGGCGCACTGTCGATTTTTTGAGAAAATGAAAGGTTTTTTAAGTGCGCCTTATAGTCCGAAAAATCATATGGCAGTCCACACGTATTACTTATGTGTGGCTGCCATCTACTGGTCACACTTATCATTACACCGTGTACCAAATAAAATAGTTTCGAGGTCGGTAAGCACAACCAGAATTATTCCGTACATTAGGCGCACCGGGTTATAAGGCGCACTGTCGATTTTTGAGAAAATGAAAGGATTTTAAGTGCGCCTTGTAGTCCGAAAAATCATATGGCAGTCCACACGTATTACTTATGTGTGGCTGCCATCTACTGGTCACACTTATCATTACACCGTGTACCAAATCAAATTGTTTCGAGGTCAGTAAGCACAACCAGAATTATTCCGTACATTAGGCGCACCGGGTTATAAGGCGCACTGTCGATTTTTGAGAAAATGATAGGATTTTTAAGTGCGCCTTATAGTCCGAAAAATCATATGGCAGTCCACACGTATTGCTTATGTGTGGCTGCCATCTACTGGTCACACTAATCATTACACCGTGTACCAAATAAAATAGTTTCGAGGTCGGTAAGCACAACCAGAATTATTCCGTACATTAGGCGCACCGGGTTATAAGGCGCACTGTCGATTTTTGAGAAAATGAAAGGATTTTAAGTGCGCCTTGTAGTCCGAAAAATCATATGGCAGTCCACACGTATTACTTATGTGTGGCTGCCATCTACTGGTCACACTTATCATTACACCGTGTACCAAATCAAATTGTTTCGAGGTCAGTAAGCACAACCAGAATTATTCCGTACATTAGGCGCACCGGGTTATAAGGCGCGCCGTCGATTTTTTGAGAAAATGAAAGGATTTTAAGTGCGCCTTATAGTCCGAAAAATCATATGGCAGTCCACACGTATTACTTATGTGTGGCTGCCATCTACTGGTCACACTTATCATTACACCGTGTACCAAATCAAATTGTTTCGAGGTCGGTAAGCACAACCAGAATTATTCCGTACATTAAGCGCACCGGGTTATAAGGTGCACTGTCGATTTTTTGAGAAAATGAAAGGATTTTAAGTGCGCCTTATAGTCCGAAAAATAAGGTAATTAAAGAGAAACATGTACGCCACAATTGGGCAAAATACCACAACGTTACGGTGGGTGTTTTGTACTGTCGCGCGCATTGAGCTGTGTGAGAAATTTCAAGTCGATCTGACAACATTTGTTTTATCGTTCGAAAAATAATAGCACAGCAAGCACATTTTGACAAATATCCACACTTTTGTGTAAAGCGGTTCCCGTTCATGTGAAAAAAGGAGTACCCCTCATGTGGATGTGTGACGTGTGACAGGTGGGATCTGTCGACTCCTCCTATCCTTTCCATCGCCCTATTCTAGCAGCAGAGTTGGCGTCGACGCGGGCACGGCCCTTCTCATCTAAAAAAAGATGTGTTGCTTTTGGCCGGGACGCTGAAGATGGAGACGCCAACAAAAACACTCGAAAAAGCCCATCAAGCTTTGGCTTGCTCAGATGGAGCTGGCTCTTTAAAGAAAGCAGAAAAAAGGAAGAAGAAAAAAAAAGAGGCAGGGCCTGACCGGGTCGTGCTCCTCTGGAACGCTTTATAGTGCTAATAAAAGCAGGGCATCTTTATTCATGCAGCCAGAGCGAGTGTCGCCCGCTGTGGCGTCATTGATACCCTGCATGGAGATCTACGAGCGGGGCCGAGGTCACAGTCATAGTGGACCTCACTCACATGATCTGCTGGGAGGAAATATTAACCTATGTTAGGCATCTTATTCCTTTTTTATGTATTTCTAAATGTGAGTAGTTGAGAGGAAACTTTGCTAAAAGTCAGTCAGCACCACAGGGCGCAGCGGGTTATAAGGCGCACTGCCGATGTGAATATTGCTGTATAATAGACTGTATTTACATTATTCACATGTGAATAATGCTGTATAATGGACAGTATTTATATTATTCACACATGAATAGTGCTTTATAATAGACTGTATTCACATGTGAATAATGCTGTATTATAGACTGTATTCACATGTGAATAATACTGTATAATAGACTGTATTTATGTTATTCACATGCAAATAATGCTGTATAATAGACTATTTATGTTATTCACAATTGAATAATGCTGTATAATAGACTGTACTTACATTATTCACATGTGAATAATGCTGTATAATACTGTATTTACATTATTCACATGTGAATAATGCTGTATAATACACTGTATTTATATTATTCACACGTGAATAATGCTGTATAATGGACTGTATTTATATTATTCACATGTGAATAATGCTGTTTAATACACTGTATTTATATTATTCACACATGAATAATGCTGTATAATGGACTGTATTTATATTATTCACACATGAATAGTGCTTTATAATAGACTGCATTCACATGTGAATAATGCTGTATAATAAACTGTATTTATGTTATTCACAATTGAATAATGCTGTATAATAGACTGTACTTACATTATTCACATGTGAATAATGCTGTATAATTGACTGTATTTATATTATTCACATGTGAATAATGCTGTATAATAGACTGTATTTACATTATTCACATGTGAACAATGCTGTATAATAGACTGTATTCACATGTGAATAATGCTGTATAATAGACTGTATTCACATGTGAATAATGCTGTATAATAAACTGTATTTATGTTATTCATATGTGAATAATGCTGTATAATAGACTGTATTTACATTATTCACATGTGAATAATGCTGTATAATAGACTGTATTTATACTATTCACATGTGAATAATGCTGTATAATAGACTGTATTTATATTATTCACATGCAAATAATGCTGTATAATAGACTGTACTTACATTATTCACATGTGAATAATGCTGTATAATAGACTGTATTTATATTATTCACATGTGAATAATGCTGTATAATAGACTGTATTTATATTATTCACATGCAAATAATGCTGTATAATAGACTGTATTTACATTATTCACATGTGAATAATGCTGTATAATAGACTGTATTTATACTATTCACATGTGAATAATGCTGTATAATAGACTGTATTTATATTATTCACACGTGAATAATGCTGTATAATAGACTGTATTTATATTATTCACATGTGAATAATGCTGTATAATGGACTGTATTTATAGTATTCACACATGAATAGTGCTTTATAATAGACTGTATTCACATGTGAATAATGCTGTATAATAGACTGCATTCACATGTGAATAATGCTGTATAATAAACTGTATTTATGTTATTCACATGTGAATAATTCTGTATAATAGACTATTTATGTTATTCACAATTGAATAATGCTGTATAATAGACTGTACTTACATTATTCACATGTGAATAATGCTGTATAATAGACTGTATTTATATTATTCACACGTGAATAATGCTGTATAATAGACTGCATTTACATTATTCACATGTGAATAATGCTGTATAATAGACTGTATTTATGTTATTCACATGTCAATAATGCTATATAATAGACTGTATTTATATTATTCACATGTGAATAATGTTGTATAATAGACTGTATTTATATTATTCACATGTGAATAATTCTGTATAATAGACTGCATTTACATTATTCGCATGTTAACAATGCTGTATAATAGACTGTATTTATATTATTCACATGTGAATATAGCTGTATAATAGACTGTATTTATATTATTCACATGTGAATAATGCCGTATAATAGACTGTATTTATATTATTCACATTCGAATAATGCTGTATAATAAACTGTATTTACATTATTCACATGTAAAAAAACACCCAAGTGTTTATTGTTTATTGTGAGCGAACTGTGGTGCTGAATTTCCCCCCAGGGATCAATAAAGTACTTTCTATTCTATTCTTTTCTACTTGTGTAGAATATGACATGGTGGTGATGATGATGATGATGATGATGATGATGATATAGATATGGGAAGAAAGAGCTGCAAAAAAGAGAAGAAGACGTGGAAGACTTCTATTTACGTTATTTGCTTCCTCTCTTGGTGGTCCTGCAAAAAAAAACAAAAAAAAGGAGACACACACACACACACACACACACACACACACACACACACACACACACACACGCACACAGAGAGAGAGAGAGAGAGAGAGAGAGAGAGAGTCATCACCACAACCTGAGGACAAAAAGCCACAGCAACTATTGAAAGTGTCATCCTGCTGAGCGCTGCGTTAGTTTAAGGCCACCTTGGTCGCTCCGCTGATTGCTGCCGCCTCCTCGCTCTCTCCTTTTCAGGGCCCTTCTGAGAAATAAGCCGCCGCCCTCTCGCCTCCTCCATCACTCTGCTCAATGCTTTCCTACCAGCCTATCAATTACTCCCCGCTCTAATGAGTACATCACACACACACTTTGTGTCCTCTCCACTTCCTACAAGCCTTCCCCTTTGTCGCCTGCGCCAGAAGTCAATATTTGATGAGGGTGGACAGCCGCTGTCGGCCAATCACTGACCAGCACACTTCCTGTCCTCCTCGGCTCTGATTGGACGAGGTGCATGAGTGCACTTGTCGCTAATGCTAATGCTAAAGAGAAAAAATACGTTTTTGTAAAGTCTCACTTTTCACGAGATGCGGTTTCTGGCAAAAACCCTGCCCTGGTTTTTGTATATCGTCCGGGTTATAGTAGATCCAAATATGGTGTTGAACAAACTAGTCAAGTCATCTAAATATTGGTACCGGGACAACATTAGTATCTAAATATTGGTATCTGGAGAACCCTAGTATCTTAATATTGGTATGGGGACAACCCTAGTATCTTAATATTGGTATCGGGACAACCCTAGTATCTAAATATTTGTATGGGGACAACCCTAGTATCTAAATATTGGTATCGGGACAACCCTAGTATCCAAATATTGGTATGGGGACAACCCTAGTATTTAAATATTGGTATGGGGACAATATTAGTATCTAAATATTGGTATCGGGACAACATTAGTATCTAAATATTGGTATCGGGACAACATTAGTATCTAAATATTGGTATAGGGACAACCCTAGTATATAAATATTGGTATGGGGACAACCCTAGTATCTAATTATTGGTATCGGGACAACCCTAGTATCTAAATATTGGTATCGGGACAACCTTAGTATCTAAATATTGGTATCGGGAAAACATTAGTATCTAAATATTGGTATGGGGACAACCCTAGTATCTAAATATTAGTATGGGGACAACATTAGTATCTAAATATTGGTATGGGGACAACCCTAGTATCTAAATATTGGTATCGGGACAACCCTAGTATCTAAATATTGGTATAGGGAAAACCCTAGTATCTAAATATTGGTATCGGGACAACCCTAATATTTAAATATTGGTATGGGGACAACCCTAGTATCTAAATATTGGTATCGGGACAACCCTAGTATTTAAATATTGGTATCGGGACAACCCTAGTATCTAAATATTGGTATCGGGACAACCCTAGTATCTAAATATTAGTATCGGGACAACATTAGTATCTAAATATTGGTATCGGGACAACATAAGTATCTAAATATTGGTATCGGGACAACCCTAGTATCTAAATATTGGTATCAGGACAACCCTAGTATCTAAATATTGGTATGGGGACAACCCTAGTATCTAAATATTGGTATCGGGACAACCCAAGTCCCTAAATATTAGTATGGGGATAACATTAGTATCTAAATATTGGTATCGGGACAACCCTAGTATCTAAATATTGGTATGGGGACAACCCTAGTATCTAAATATTGGTCTTGGGACAACCCTAGTATTTAAATATTGGTTTTCATTTTTGAGCAAATGTTCTATAATTCTCAATGGAACATTTAAAGATTTGGTGTTGTTTACTGGTGTCATATTGCAGTCTACACATATATCTTATGTGTGGCTGCCATCTACTAGTCACACTTATCATTTCACCATGTACCAAATAAAATTGCTTCGAGGTCAATAAGCACAGCCAGAATGATTCCGTACATTAGGCGCACCGGGTTATAAGGCGCACTGTCGGGTTTTGAGAAAATTCAAGTATTTTAAGTGCGCTTTATAGTCCGACTCCTGAGGTAGGACACCTGATGTATTCTTCATAAATCAGTCCACAAACACAAATAAACAATTAAAGCTGCAAGCAGCGTTGGTCGGGCCCGCGTATATGGCAGGTGCTTTCCTAAGTGTCCCAATACTTTTGTCCAGTTTTAGTCATAAGTGTCCCAATACTTTTGGCAAGTTGTAGTCCCAAGTGTCCCAATACTTTTGTCCAGTTTTCGGCCTGAGTGTCCCAATACTTTTGTCCAGTGGTAGTTATAAGTGTCCCAATACTTTTGTCTACTTTTAGTCCGAAGTGTCCCAAGACTTTTGTCTAGTGTACCTACCTTGTCTGCATTGTGTGGGCACGTTGGTGCTTCCTGCTTTTAAGCAGCATCAGCGCAGCAGCATCAGCACAGTGGTTCTTTGAAGGCTCATAAAATCAAAACCGGAGCAGTTAGAAAAATAATTTCGATAACTTTTATTTGGAAGGGTTCAATCTCTCTCCTGTGCTAGTTTGAAGCCGAAACGACAAACGCGCTCAGAGGAGATAATGTTTGAAGAAAGGTGACCGGTTTTTACAAAAATTTTGTTTTGAAGGGGAAATTGCAAACTTCCTGTTGATTTTTGCTGAGGGTTGTCAATCTATGAAATGTAGGTCTAAGTGAGATCTACATAGAAGTTTTTGTTTCATGTCTCTCCGACTTTCCCAGTGGGAGTTACAGGCAGTTTTGTCATTTTTTTTCTTCCGAGGAGCAGTTTTTTCTGTGTTTTATTCAAAAATTGCGGTAGAGCGCATTTTTGAGATTTGGGGTTAGGTTTTTTTTAATAGATCGCAATTTCTGCTAGTCCTGATGTGTGCGTTCAGTTCGGTGAGTTTTGAAGCATGTTAAGGGGGTCAAATTACAGCTCCAAGAGGCAAAAGTGACTGTTTTTAGTACTTTTTTGTCTTGAAGGGGGAATTGCCAACCTCCTGTTGATTTTTGCCCGAGGATATACAATTACCTATATAGAGGTTTTTGTTTCATGTCTCTCCGACCTTCGTAGTGGGAGTTACGGGCAGTCTAGTTTTTTTTTTTTCCTAGGAAGCGCTAGAGCGCAATTTTGAGTTTTGCCGTATATTACTGATGTGTGTGTAAAATTTGGTGAGTTTTGAAGCATGCTAAGGGGGTCAAATTACAGCGCAAAGTTGCGGAAGAATAATAATAATAAAACCTTACAAATTCAATAGGTCCTTATGTCCCATTGCATAAGGACTCCCGTTGGGAGTCCTTATGCAATGGGCCATGCGGGCCCTAAATGATGTCCCATTGCATAAGGACTCCCTTTGGGAGTCCTTATGCAATGGGCCATGCGGGCCCTAAAAAAGTGTGCCGATTGCATGGAAAAGCTTTGCATAGCAAACAAGAAGCGAGAACAAAACTTGTTGCGTAGCGCAGAACAATAATAAACAGCTCTCTGATTAGTGCCCGGGAGCAGGTGAGCGTCCTGAACACTAAACGCAGGCGGGTGAAAAATAATCAGCACCCATGGCAAGCAAGAAAACACAGCTGAAAACCGAACTCAGCGAGTCTTGAACCAAACAGAACATGATCCGGGAGATGGATCATGACAAAAAGCATGAATTGTCGGTGTGAACATGAATAGAATTCAATGTCATGTCACCAGACTCTCGCAATACTAATACTGAACACACAATCTGAAAGCCGACGATACGAGCAGACAAGATTGCTACTTTTAAAGCTGCCGTCCAGTGGGAGTTACGGGCAGTCTAGTTTTTTTTTTTCCTAGGAAGCGCTAGAGCGCAATTTTGAGTTTTGGGGTTTGGTTTTTTTGATAAAAAGTTTTGCCGTATATTACTGATGTGTGTGTAAAATTTGGTGAGTTTTGAAGCATGCTAAGAGGGTCAAATTACAGCGCAAAGTTGCGGAAGAATAATAATAATAAAACCTTACAAATTCATTGTATAAGGACTCCCTTTGGGAGTCCTTATGCAATGGGCCATGCGGGCCCTAAATGATGTCCCATTGCATAAGGACTCCCTTTGGGAGTCCTTATACAATGGGCCATGCGGGCCCTAAAAAAGTGTGCCGATTGCATGGAAAAGCTTTGCATAGCAAACAAGAAGCAAGAACAAAACTTGTTGCGTAGCGCAGAACAATAACAAACAGCTCTCTGATTAGTGCCCGGGAGCAGGTGAGCGTCCCGAACACTAAAAAATAATCAGCACCCATGGCAAGCAAGAAAACACAACTGAAAACCGAACTCAGCGAGTCTTGAACCAAACAGAACATGATCCGGGAGATGGATCATGACAAAAAGCATGAATTGTCGGTGTGAACATGAATAGAATTCAATGTCATGTCACCAGACTCTCGCAATACTAATACTGAACACACAATCTGAAAGCCGACGATACGAGCGGACAAGATTGCCACTTTTAAAGCTGCTGTCCAGTCACTGGTCTCTCCTGCAGCGTGAGCTAAGCCTTGCATATTAAGCAGATAAATCACAGCTGATGAAATAGTGAGGGGGGGGGGGGGGCTAATGGGCTCAGGCACCGCCGCCCTATGGCCAAGGAATCCATAATGATGAAGTGGCGTGCTCCCGGGCCAGTGGGGAGGACAGGTGGAGACCTCTGCTAAGGTAGATTTACTTTGACGGCGTGTGTGTGTGTGTGTGTGTGTGTGTGTGTGTGTGTGTGTGTGTGTGTGTGTGTGCGTGTGTGTGTGCGTGTGTGTGTGTGTGTGTGTGTGTGTGTGCTAACCAGTCCGCCGCCGTATCAACAGCGCCATTGATCGCCCGGGTCTTAACGCGGCCCAGCAGACGTTACGGCGGTGCTGGCCTGAAGCTGACATGTGCAAACGAGTCATAGAAGATCTTTGACTAACACTTTTTTGCAGTTGGTCCTCAAAAACAGCAGCCTGTTCCTGTTTAATCGAGGATCTTTGATTGATTTTTTTGGCAGTTGGTCCTAAACCACAGCAGCCTGTTCTTGTTTAATAGAGGATCTTTGACTGGTGTCCTTAAAAATAGCATTTCTGTCATATTAACAATCTTTGAAAAGTGTTTATTTTTTTGCAATAAGTCCTAAAAATAGCAGAGGGCTCCTGTCTAGTGGAGGACCTTTACTCCTGTTGTATTGAAGATCTTTGGCTATAGTTTATTTTTGACGTGGATTCTTGAAAAACAGAAAAGCGCTCTAATCATGGAATTTTTTTTGACTAGTCCTTAAAAACCGCAGGTTGTTTCTGTTTTCTAGAGGATCTTTGACTGGTGTTTTTTGCAGTTGGTCCTTAAAAACAGCAGGCTGTTTCTTTTCTATAGAAGATCTTTGACTGTACTGTTTTTGCAGTAGGTTTTAAAAACGGCATGACATTACTGTTGTATAGATGATCTTTGACTAGCCTTTTTTGCAGTAGGTACCTAAAACAGCATAACATTAATGACGTAAAGAGGCTCTTTGACTAGAAATTGTTTTTAGAATTTTTTTTTTTTAGGGTCCGTAAAAAAATGTCTACAGTCGAAATAAAACATCTTTGACAATTTAGTTGTATTACTTTTTTGTTTTTGCTGTAGGGTCTTTCAAAAATAATAGAGGGCTCCTGTCAAATAAAGGATCTTTTACAAGAGTTTCTTTTTCTTTTTTTTTGCAATAGTCCTTAAAAAGAGCACATTACTCAGTCAAATAGATGATCTTTGACTAGCATTGTCTTGCAGTAGGTACCTACAAACAGCATAACATTCATGTCGTAAAGAGGCTCTTTGACTAGAATTTTTTTTTGTTTTTAGAATAGTTTTTTTTAGGGTCCTTAAAAACATTTCTACAGCTGAATAAAACATCTTTGACAATTTAGTTGTATTTATTTATTTTTTTTCCAAAATAACAGAGAGCTCCTGTCAAATAAAGGATCTTTTACATGAGTTTGTTTTTCTTTTTTTGCAATAGTCCTTAAACAGAACAAAGTACTTAGTCATATAGAGGATCTTTGACTAGTCATTTTTTGCAGTATGTACCTACAAACAGCATAACATTCATGTTGTAAAGAGGCTCTTTGACTAGAAATAGTTTTTGTTTTGAGAATAATTTTTCTATGGTCCTTAAAAACATTTCTACAGTCGAATAAAACATATTTGACGATTTAGTTTTATTACTATTTTTATTTTTTTTCCTTCAAAATAACAGAGGGCTCCTGTCAAATAAAGGATCTTTTACAAGAGTTTTTTTTTTTTTTTTTTTTTTTGCAATTGTCCTTAAAAAGAGCACATTACTCAGTCATATAGAGGATCTTTGACCAACCTTTTTTTGGTAGTATGTACCTAAAAACAGCATAACATTCATGTCGTAAAGAGGCTCTTTGACTAGAATTTTTTTTTTTTTTTAGAATAGTTTTTTTTAGGGTCCTTAAAAACATTTCTACAGCTGAATAAAACATCTTTGACAATTTAGTTATTTTTCCAAAAATAACAGAGAGCTCCTGTCAAATAAAGGATCTTTCACAAGGGTTTGTTTTTCTTTTTTTTTGCAATAGTCCTTAAAAAGAGCAAAGTACTCTGTCATATAGAGGATCTTTGGCTGGCATTTCTGTCTCTTCTTTGTCAAGACAGACTTTTATCATCACAGATAATCTGCTTCCACTTTTCTAAGTCATGCAGTTCTCCAGATTCAATCAAAGTTTTTCTTTTTTTTTTTTTTTTTAAGTAGAAAAAAATGCAAGTCAGCAGCTATTTAATTATCCGCTTGATTGCTTGATGGCAATAGAAGGAGCCAGGAGGGACCAGGACAAGGTGAGCACAACTGACTAGAAGAAGGAGTGAGACATCATCTCAGAACGACAAATACAAGACAGTAGACGAGGATGTCCTCATTTATTTATATTGTGTGTAGTATAGTCTTGTCCCCATACCAATATTTTGGTACCTGTTCCAAAATGTATTTCGGTACTTTTCTAAATAAATGGGAGCACAAAAATGTCAAAAATTTTTTAGAGTACATGAAAAATATGTTTATTATTGTCATTTAGTCCTTAAATAAAATAGACAACTTGTCTTTTAGTAGTAAGTAAACAAACAAAGACTCCTAATTAGTGTGCAGTAACATATTGTGTCATTTATACACCTATTATTTTGTACACATTATGAGGGACAAACTGTAAAAAATGGATTATTAATCTACTTGTTCATTTACTGTTAATATCTGCTTATTTTATTCATAATAGTTTTTTTTTTAGGGTCCTTAAAAACATTTCTACAGTTCAATAAAACATATTTGACAATTTAGTTTAATTTTTAAATTTTATTTTTTCCAAAAATAACAGAGGGCTCCTGTCAAATAAAAGATCTTTCACAATGATTTGTTTTTATTTTTTTGCAATAGTCCTTAAACAGAGCAAAGTACTCCGTCATATAGAGGATCTTTGACTAGCCTTTTTTTGCAGTAGGTACCTAAAAACAGCATAACATTCATGTCGTAAAGAGGCTCTTTGACTATAAATTGTTTTTGTTTTTATAATAGTTTTTTTTTAGGGTCCTTAAAAACATTTCTGCAGTCGAATAAAACATCTTTGACGATTTAGTTTTATTTATTTATTTTTTTCTTCAAAATAACAGAGGGCTCCTGTCTAGTGGAGGACCTTTACTCCTGTTGTATTGAGGATCTTTGGCTATAGTTTATTTTTGCCGTGGATTCTTGAAAAACAGAAAAGCGCTCTAATCATGGAATTTTTTTTGACTAGTCCTTAAAAACCGCAGGTTGTTTCTGTTTTCTAGAGGATCTTTGACTGGTGTTTTTTGCAGTTGGTCCTTAAAAACAGCATGCTGTTTCTTTTCTGTAGAAGATCTTTGACTGTAGTGTTTTTGCAGTAGGTTTTAAAACAGTATGGCATTCCTGTCATATAAATATCATAGAGGATCTTTGACCAGTGTTTTTTTTTGCAGTTGGTCCTTAAAATCGGCATGACATTACTGTTATATAGATGATCTTTGACTAGCATTTTTTGCAGTAGGTACCTAAAACAGCATAACATTAATGTCGTAAAGAGGCTCTTTGACTAGAAATTGTTTTTAGAATTGTTTTTTTTTAGGGTCCGTAAAAACATTTCTACAGTCGAAATAAAACATCTTTGACAATTTAGTTGTATTATTATTATTTATTTTTTTCCAAAAATAACAGAGGGCTCCTGTCAAATTAAGGATCTTTTACAAGAGTTTGTTTATCATTTTTTTGCAATAGTCCTTAAAAAGAGCAAATTACTCAGTCATTAGATGATCTTTGACTAGCCTTTTTTCCCCCAGTAGGTACCTAAAAACAGCATAACATTCATGTCGTAAAAAGGCTCTTTGACTAGAAATTGTTTTTGTTTTTAGAATGTTTTTTTTATGGTCCTTAAAAACATTTCTACAGTTCAATAAAACATATTTGACAATTTAGTTTTATTTTTTTATTTTATTTTTTCCAAAAATAACAGAGGCCTCCTGTCAAATAAAAGATCTTTCACAATGATTTTTTTTTATTTTTTTGCAATAGTCCTTAAACAGAGCAAAGTACTCCGTCATATAGAGGATCTTTGACGAGCCTTTTTTTTTGCAGTAGGTACCTAAAACAGCATAAGCCTGTTCTTGTTTAATAGAGGATCTTTGACCGGTGTTTTTAGCAACCTGTCCTTAAAAATAGCATTGCTGTCATATTAACAATCTTTGAAAAGTGTTTATTTTTTTGCAATAAGTCCTAAAAATAGCAGAGCACTCCTGTCTAGTGGAGGACCTTTACTCCTGTTGTATTGAGGATCTTTGGCTATAGTTTATTTTTGCCGTGGATTCTTGAAAAACAGAAAAGCGCTCTAATCATGGAATTTTTTTTGACTAGTCCTTAAAAACCGCAGGTTGTTTCTGTTTTCTAGAGGATCTTTGACTGGTGTTTTTTGCAGTTGGTCCTTAAAAACAGCAGGCTGTTTCTTTTCTATAGAAGATCTTTGACTGTAGTGTTTTTGCAGTAGGTTTTAAAACAGTATGGGATTCCTGTCATACAAATATCATAGAGGATCTTTGACCAGTGTTTTTTTGTAGTTGGTCCTTAAAAACAGCATGACATTACTGTTATATAAATGATCTTTGACTAGCATTTTTTGCACTAGGTACCTAAAACAGCATAACATTAATGTCGTAAAGAGGCTCTTTGACTAGAAATTGTTTTTAGAATTGTTTTTTTTTTAGGGTCCGTAAAAACATTTCTACAGTCGAAATAAAACATCTTTGACAATTTAGTTGTATTATCATTATTTTTTTTTTTTCCAAAAATAACAGAGGGCTCCTGTCAAATAAAGGATCTTTTACAAGAGTTTGTTTAACATTTTTTGCAATAGTCCTTAAAAAGAGCAAATTACTCAGTCATTAAATGATCTTTGACTAGCCTTTTTTTCCCCAGTAGGTGCCTAAAAACAGCATAACATTCATGTCGTAAAGAGGCTCTTTGATTAGAAATTGTTTTTGTTTTTAGAAAAAAAAATTTATGGTCCGTAAAAACATTTCTACAGTTCAATAAAACATATTTGACAATTTAGTTTAATTTTTAAATTTTATTTTTTCCAAAAAATAACAGAGGGCTCCTGTCAAATAAAAGATCTTTCACAATGATTTGTTTTTATTTTTTTGCAATAGTCCTTAAACAGAGCAAAGTACTCCGTCATATAGAGGATCTTTGACGAGCCTTTTTTTTTTGCAGTAGGTACCTAAAAACAGCATAACATTCATGTCGTATAGAGGCTCTTTGACTATAAATTGTTTTTGTTTTTATAATAGTTTTTTTTTTAGGGTCCTTAAAAACATTTCTGCAGTCGAATAAAACATCTTTGACGATTTAGTTTTATTTATTTATTTTTTTCTTCAAAATAACAGAGGGCTCCTGTCTAGTGGAGGACCTTTACTCCTGTCGTATTGAGGATCTTTGGCTATAGTTTATTTTTGCCGTGGATTCTTAAAAAACAGAAAAGCGCTCTAATCATGGAATTTTTTTTGACTAGTCCTTAAAAACCGCAAGTTGTTTCTGTTTTCTAGAGGATCTTTGACTGGTGTTTTTTGCAGTTGGTCCTTTTTGGAATTGTAAAGAGGCTCTTTGACTAGAAATTGTTTTTAGAATTGTTTTTTTTTTTAGGGTCCGTAAAAACATTTCTACAGTCAAAATAAAACATCTTTGACAATTTAGTTGTATTATTATTATTATTATTTTTCCAAAAATAACAGAGGGCTCCTGTCAAATAAAGGATCTTTTACAAGAGTTTGTTTAACATTTTTTGCAATAGTCCTTAAAAAGAGCAAATTACTCAGTCAGTAGATGATCTTTGACAAGCCTTTTTTCCCCCAGTAGGTACCTAAAAACAGCATAACATTCATGTTGTAAAGAGGCTCTTTGACTAGAAATTGTTTTTGTTTTTATAATATTTTTTTTATGGTCCTTAAAAACATTTCCACAGTTCAATAAAACATATTTGACAATTTAGTTTTATTTTTTTATTTTATTTTTTCCAAAAATAACAGAGGGCTCCTGTCAAATAAAAGATCTTTCACAATGATTTGTTTTTATTTTTTTGCAATAGTCCTTTAACAGAGCAAAGTACTCCGTCATATAGAGGATCTTTGACTAGCCTTTTTTTTTTGCAGTAGGTACCTAAAAACAGCATAACATTCATGTCGTAAAGAGGCTCTTTGACTATAAATTGTTTTTGTTTTTATAATAGTTTTTTTTTAGGGTCCTTAAAAACATTTCTGCAGTCGAATAAAACATCTTTGACGATTTAGTTTTATTTATTTATTTTTTTTCTTCAAAATAGCAGAGGGCTCCTGTCTAGTGGAGGACCTTTACTCCTGTTGTATTGAGGATCTTTGGCTATAGTTTATTTTTGCCGTGGATTCTTGAAAAACAGAAAAGCGCTCTAATCATGGAATTTTTTTTGACTAGTCCTTAAAAACCGCAGGTTGTTTCTGTTTTCTAGAGGATCTTTGACTGGTGTTTTTTGCAGTTGGTCCTTAAAAACAGCATGCTGTTTCTTTTCTGTAGAAGATCTTTGACTGTAGTGTTTTTGCAGTAGGTTTTAAAACAGTATGGCATTCCTGTCATATAAATATCATAGAGGATCTTTGACCAGTGTTTTTTTTTGCAGTTGGTCCTTAAAATCGGCATGACATTACTGTTATATAGATGATCTTTGACTAGCATTTTTTGCAGTAGGTACCTAAAACAGCATAACATTAATGTCGTAAAGAGGCTCTTTGACTAGAAATTGTTTTTAGAATTGTTTTTTTTTAGGGTCCGTAAAAACATTTCTACAGTCGAAATAAAACATCTTTGACAATTTAGTTGTATTATTATTATTTATTTTTTTCCAAAAATAACAGAGGGCTCCTGTCAAATTAAGGATCTTTTACAAGAGTTTGTTTATCATTTTTTTGCAATAGTCCTTAAAAAGAGCAAATTACTCAGTCATTAGATGATCTTTGACTAGCCTTTTTTCCCCCAGTAGGTACCTAAAAACAGCATAACATTCATGTCGTAAAAAGGCTCTTTGACTAGAAATTGTTTTTGTTTTTAGAATGTTTTTTTTATGGTCCTTAAAAACATTTCTACAGTTCAATAAAACATATTTGACAATTTAGTTTTATTTTTTTATTTTATTTTTTCCAAAAATAACAGAGGCCTCCTGTCAAATAAAAGATCTTTCACAATGATTTTTTTTTATTTTTTTGCAATAGTCCTTAAACAGAGCAAAGTACTCCGTCATATAGAGGATCTTTGACGAGCCTTTTTTTTTGCAGTAGGTACCTAAAACAGCATAAGCCTGTTCTTGTTTAATAGAGGATCTTTGACCGGTGTTTTTAGCAACCTGTCCTTAAAAATAGCATTGCTGTCATATTAACAATCTTTGAAAAGTGTTTATTTTTTTGCAATAAGTCCTAAAAATAGCAGAGCACTCCTGTCTAGTGGAGGACCTTTACTCCTGTTGTATTGAGGATCTTTGGCTATAGTTTATTTTTGCCGTGGATTCTTGAAAAACAGAAAAGCGCTCTAATCATGGAATTTTTTTTGACTAGTCCTTAAAAACCGCAGGTTGTTTCTGTTTTCTAGAGGATCTTTGACTGGTGTTTTTTGCAGTTGGTCCTTAAAAACAGCAGGCTGTTTCTTTTCTATAGAAGATCTTTGACTGTAGTGTTTTTGCAGTAGGTTTTAAAACAGTATGGGATTCCTGTCATACAAATATCATAGAGGATCTTTGACCAGTGTTTTTTTGTAGTTGGTCCTTAAAAACAGCATGACATTACTGTTATATAAATGATCTTTGACTAGCATTTTTTGCACTAGGTACCTAAAACAGCATAACATTAATGTCGTAAAGAGGCTCTTTGACTAGAAATTGTTTTTAGAATTGTTTTTTTTTTAGGGTCCGTAAAAACATTTCTACAGTCGAAATAAAACATCTTTGACAATTTAGTTGTATTATCATTATTTTTTTTTTTTCCAAAAATAACAGAGGGCTCCTGTCAAATAAAGGATCTTTTACAAGAGTTTGTTTAACATTTTTTGCAATAGTCCTTAAAAAGAGCAAATTACTCAGTCATTAGATGATCTTTGACTAGCCTTTTTTTCCCCAGTAGGTGCCTAAAAACAGCATAACATTCATGTCGTAAAGAGGCTCTTTGATTAGAAATTGTTTTTGTTTTTAGAAAAAAAAATTTATGGTCCGTAAAAACATTTCTACAGTTCAATAAAACATATTTGACAATTTAGTTTAATTTTTAAATTTTATTTTTTCCAAAAAATAACAGAGGGCTCCTGTCAAATAAAAGATCTTTCACAATGATTTGTTTTTATTTTTTTGCAATAGTCCTTAAACAGAGCAAAGTACTCCGTCATATAGAGGATCTTTGACGAGCCTTTTTTTTTTGCAGTAGGTACCTAAAAACAGCATAACATTCATGTCGTATAGAGGCTCTTTGACTATAAATTGTTTTTGTTTTTATAATAGTTTTTTTTTAGGGTCCTTTAAAAATATTTCTGCAGTCGAATAAAACATCTTTGACGATTTAGTTTTATTTATTTATTTTTTTCTTCAAAATAACAGAGGGCTCCTGTCTAGTGGAGGACCTTTACTCCTGTTTTATTGAGGATCTTTGGCTATAGTTTATTTTTGCCGTGGATTCTTAAAAAACAGAAAAGCGCTCTAATCATGGAATTTTTTTTGACTAGTCCTTAAAAACCACAGGTTGTTTCTGTTTTCTAGAGGATCTTTGACTGGTGTTTTTTGCAGTTGGTCCTTAAAAACAGCAGGCTGTTTCTTTTCTATAGAAGATCTTTGACTGTAGTGTTTTTGCAGTAGGTTTTAAAACAGTATGGGATTCCTGTCATACAAATATCATAGAGGATCTTTGACCAGTGTTTTTTTGCAGTTGGTCCTTAAAAACGGCATGACATTACTGTTATATAGATGATCTTTGACTAGCATTTTTTGCAATATTCCTTAAAAAGAGCAAATTACTCAGTCAGTAGATGATCTTTGACTAGCCTTTTTTGCCCCCAGTAGGTACCTAAAAACAGCATAACATTCATGTCGTAAAGAGGCTCTTTGACTAGAAATTGTTTTTGTTTTTAGAATATTTTTTTTAGGGTCCGTAAAAACATTTCTACAGTCGAAATAAAACATCTTTGACAATTTAGTTGTATTATTATTATAATTTTTTTTTTCCAAAAATAACAGAGGGCTCCTGTCAAATAAAGGATCTTTTACAAGAGTTTGTTTAACATTTTTTTGCAATAGTCCTTAAAAAGAGCAAATTACTCAGTCATTAGATGATCTTTGAATAGCCTTTTTTCCCCCTGTAGGTACCTAAAAACAGCATAACATTCATGTTGTAAAGAGGCTCTTTGACTAGAATTTTTTTTTTTTTTTTAGAACATTTTTTTATGGTCCTTAAAAACATTTCTACAGTTCAATAAAACATATTTGACAATTTAGTTGTATTATTATTATTTATTTGTTTCCAAAAATAACAGAGGGCTCCTGTCAAATTAAGGATCTTTTACAAGAGTTTGTTTAACATTTTTTTGCAATAGTCCTTAAAAAGAGCAAATTACTCAGTCATTAGATGATCTTTAACTAGCATTTTCCCCCCCAGTAGGTGCCTAAAAACAGCAAAACATTCATGTTGTAAAGAGGCTCTTTGACTAGAAATTGTTTTTGTTTTTAGAATATTTTTTTTATGGTCCTTAAAAACATTTCTACAGTTCAATAAAACATATTTGACAATTTAGTTTTATTTTTTTATTTTATTTTTTCCAAAAATAACATAGGGCTCCTGTCAAATAAAAGATCTTTCACAATGATTTGTTTTTATTTTTTTGCAATAGTCCTTAAACAGAGCAAAGTACTCCGTCATATAGAGGATCTTTGACTAGCCTTTTTTTTGCAGTAGGTACCTACAAACAGCATAACATTCATGTCGTAAAGAGGCTCTTTGACTATAAATTGTTTTTGTTTTTATAATAGTTTTTTTTTAGGGTCCTTAAAAACATTTCTGCAGTCGAATAAAACATCTTTGACGATTTAGTTTTATTTATTTATTTTTTTCTTCAAAATAACAGAGCACTCCTGTCTAGTGGAGGACCTTTACTCCTGTTGTATTGAGGATCTTTGGCTATAGTTTATTTTTGCCATGGATTCTTGAAAAACAGAAAAGCGCTCTAATCATGGAATTTTTTTTGACTAGTCCTTAAAAACCGCAGGTTGTTTCTGTTTTCTAGAGGATCTTTGACTGGTGTTTTTTGCAGTTGGTCCTTAGAAACAGCAGGCTGTTTCTTTTCTATAGAAGATCTTTGACTATAGTGTTTTTTCAGTAGGTTTTAAAACAGCATGGCATTCCTGTCATATAAATATCATAGAGGATCTTTGACCAGTGTTTTTTTTGCAGTTGGTCCTTAAAAACGGCATGACATTACTGTTATATAGATGATCTTTGACTAGCCTTTTTTGCAGTAGGTACCTAAAACAGCATAACATTAATGTCGTAAAGAGGCTCTTTGACTAGAAATTGTTTTTAGAATTGTTTTTTTTTTAGGGTCCGTAAAAACATTTCTACAGTCGAAATAAAACATCTTTGACAATTTAGTTGTATTATTATTATTTTTTTTTTTTCCAAAAATAACAGAGGGCTCCTGTCAAATAAAGGATCTTTTACAAGAGTTTGTTTAACATTTTTTTGCAATAGTCCTTAAAAAGAGCAAATTACTCAGTCAGTAGATGATCTTTGACTAGCCTTTTTTTCCCCCAGTAGGTACCTACAAACAGCATAACATTCATGTCGTAAAGAGGCTCTTTGACTAGAAATTGTTTTTGTTTTTAGAATATTTTTTTTATGATCCTTAAGTACATGAAAAATATGTTTATTATTGTCATTTAGTCCTTAAATAAAATAGTGAACATACTAGACAACTTGTCTTTTAGTAGTAAGTAAACAAACAAAGACTCCTAATTAGTCTATGCAGTAACATATTGTGTCATTTATACACCTATTATTTTGTCCACATTATGAGGGACAAACTGTAAAAAATTGATTATTAATCTACTTGTTCATTTACTGTTAATATCTGCTTATTTTCTGTTTTAACTTCTGTTAAAATGTAATAATGACTTATTCTTCTCTTCTTTGATACTTGACATTAGTTTTGGACGATACCACACATTTAGGTATGGATCCGATACCAAGTAGTTACAGGATCATACATTGCTCATATTCAAAGTCCTCATGTGTCCAGGGACGCATTTCCCGACTTTATAAACATAATATACATTTGTTTTTGAAAAGAAAAACATTTTTGTGATGCTAAAAAATATCGATGTAATCATAGTAGTATCGACTAGTACTTGGTATCATTATAGTGGATATCAGGTGTAGATCCATCCATGGCGTTTGTTTACATTGTGACACCGGTGAGCCGGAGAAGAGGGGCGCATTTGAGGAATGTGTCACTCTCCCGACGCACTGTAACGAGGCGGGTTTACATTGTGATGCCGGTGAGCTATTGTATCCTCCTACGGTGTGTAGTAGTGATGGGTTGATGTGGCGTCATGAAGCGTTTCGACACATTGCAAAACTGTATTGATACTGTGTCGATACTGTGTCACTAAATACTGACATCTGCTGGACATTAAAAGTCCCTACAGGCAACCTATGGACCGACTCAACTGACACTGATTGTATGCCCTAGTACAGGGGTCACCAACCTTTTTGAAACCAAAAACTACTTCTTGGGTACTGATTAATGCGAAGGGCTACCAGTTTGATACACACTTAAATAAATAAATATATTGTCATTTGTAAGTTACACGTAAGTGTGATTTAAACAAGAATAGCTAAATAAATACATTTATATATATAAAAAAATGGGTATTTCTGTCTGTAATTCCGTCGTACATTTTTTTTCCTTGTACGGAAGGTTTTTTGTAGAGAATAAATGATGAAAAAAACACTTAATTGAACGGTTTAAAAGAGGAGAAAACACGAAAAAATTTAAAATACAATTTTGAAACATAGTTTATCTTCAATTTCGACTCTTTATAATTCAAAATTCAACCGACAAAAAGAAGAGAAAAACTAGCTTATTTGAATCTTTTTGAAAAAATTTAAAAAAGAATTTATGGAACATCATTAGTAATTTTTCCTGATTAAGATACATTTTAGAATTTTGATGACATGTTTTTAAATAGGTTAAAATCCAATCTGCACTTTGTTAGAATATTTAACAAATTGGATCAAGCTATATTTCTAACAAAGACAAATCAGTTATTTCTTCTAGATTTTCCAGAACACAAATTTTAAAAGAAATTCAAAATACTTTGAAATAAGATTTAAATTTGATTCTACAGATTTTCTAGATTTGCCAGAATAATTTTTTTGGAATTTTAATCATAGTATGTTTGAAGAAATATTTCACAAATATTCTTCGTCGAAAAAACAGAAGCTAAAATATTTATTATTCTTTACAATAAAAAAAACTAAAAAAAGGGTATTTCTGTCTGTCATTCCGTCGTACATTTTTTTTTCCTTTTACGGAAGGTTTTTTGTAGAGAATAAATGATGAAAAAAACACTTAATTGAACGGTTTAAAAGAGGAGAAAACACGAAAAAATTTAAAATAAAATTTTGAAACATAGTTTATCTTCAATTTCGACTCTTTAAAATTCAAAATTCAACCGACAAAAAGAAGAGAAAAACTAACTCATTTGAATCTTTTTGAAAAAATTTAAAAAAGAATTTATGGAACATCATTAGTAATTTTTCCTGATTAAGATACATTTTAGAATTTTGATGACATGTTTTAAATTGGTTAAAATCCAATCTGCACTTTGTTAGAATATTTAACAAATTGGACCAAGCTATATTTCTAACAAGGACAAATCAGTATTTCTTCTAGATTTTCCAGAACAAGAAATTCAAAATACTTTGAAATAAGATTTAAATTTGATTCTACAGATTTTCTAGATTTGCCAGAATAATTTTTTTGAATTTTAATCATAGTAAGTTTGAAGAAATATTTCACAAATATTCTTCGTCGAAAAACCAGAAGCTAAAATATTTATTATTCTTTACAATAAAAAAAAAAAAATACTTGAACATTGATTTAAATTGTCAGGAAAGAAGAGGAAGACATTTAAAAGGTAAAAAGGTATATTTGTTTAAAAATCCTAAAATCATTTTTAAGGTTGTATTTTTTTCTCTAAAATTGTATTTCTAAAAGTAATAAGAAGCAAAGTAAAAAATAAATGAATTTATTTAAACAAGTGAATTGTCATGTCTGTGTGATCAGGTTTTATTTTTGGACTTTTTGTGCACTTTTGTTTTGTTTTGTCACCATAGTTACCCATTAGTTTCACCTGTCATGCCACGCACCTGTTTTGAGTCACGCACCTGTTGTTAATCATGTCCATAAGTATTTAAGTTCATTCATTTTCTGTTGTTCGTCCTGACGACCTCACACCACATTTATGCTCTGTCCATTTTTTCATGTCCATGTTCACGCTGCTCCTTTTTTTGTCCATGCCAAGTAAGTTTTCTTTATTCAAGCCATAGTTTGCAAGTTTTGTTTAATTGTTCATCGTTTATTCTCCAAAATGCGTCCATTTTCCCTTTTCTGTCTAGTCACTGTCTGCTTGTAAGTACTCTGTGTGTGTGCGCTGCTGAACATGCTCCTCTGCTCGTAAAACTGTCATACTCGTTAAAAAAGGAGGTGCGGGGGGGGTTAACTGGCACTTTTTAGAGGCAGTATAGTACCGAATATGATTCCTTAGTATGGCGGTACTATACTAGTTTATTACATGCATTTTGTTTACTAACCATAGGGGGCGCCACACATCTTTGTCACCTATTTTCATCGTTTTTGTTTTTTTAAGATGCAAGCTCATTGGAGTGGAACTTTTCAAGACTTGCAAGCTGAAAGTGTGACATTTGGTATTTTTCCAGAGACACGACAAATAAAGAGAGGGCACGGAGGACGAGGAGGTTCAGGCTCACATCTTATCTCCCGTTAGTTTATCACCCACCGAAGCATTGAGCAGAGGAAGGGCAAAGAGGAAAAAAGGGGAAAGCGGCACTCGGACGTTCCCTTCGACTTTCCTCCCGGAGGAGGACGTTTTTTTTGTTTTCACCTGCGAGAAGAAACAGAAGAGACAGCAGAGGAGACGGCGAGCGGTGTGAGGAGGGAGGCTTTAAGGAGCTTAGAGGGCAGATGTAGGATGCGAGGGAAGGTGGTGAAGGGGACTAAGAAGGCGATGATGAGGAGGAGGAGGAAATGGAAGAGAGCAAAG